>NC_083342.1:108696446-108996446 GCF_019175385.1 Lycium barbarum
GTTAAAGTTCAATTCACTATATAATGGAACATTATTTTGAGACTTTAACCTGGGACTTCTGCCTGCTTTGCTACCATGTCGAACTGTGGGACCATCTCATCTAAAAGCTGAAGTTGTTATAGAGAACACACTTTTAGTTAATAATTATATTATGTCTCAGCACAAATTGCTCGCAGAGAGAACACAAAAAGTGATGAGATATTTGGTTGCTGAAACAGTAATGAGTTTTATTAAAGGAAAGCAGATTACCGATGTAGTGCTTATTAAAATTGAATGCTTAGATAGTAGAAGGAAACAAGGGGAAGTTGGGGTAAGGTGCAAGCTGGACATAGAGAGTCTTATGATCATATTAACTGGTCATACTAGCTAAATTTGTTGAAATAAGTGGAATTTGGAAAAAAACTGGATCGGATGTATAAAATGTTGCATATTTATGGCGAAGTTTTCAGTTCTTATAAGTAGGACTTCGAAAGATTCCCCCCCCCCCCCCCCCCCCCCCCCCCCTACATACAGAGGTCGAGGAAGGTGGATCCACTATCATCTCATACATAGGAGTTCTTATGAGTAGTGTGGAAGTTTCTCTGCCTTTGATTGATCATTAGATTGCCGATAAAGAAAAACAAGTACAAGGTCTTGGAAGTCATTGCTTGCATCGACTTTTCTCTTCGTGATGTTAGGCGATCTTTATTTTTATGAAATAAAGTACTCTTTTGTTTTAGCCAATTTGCCTATCACGAGTCGTCACTTAAATTTAAATTTCATTGTGTTTCATTCCTTTTCCGTATGGCCGGTATAGCCTGAACAATGCTTGTTGGTTATCATTTATCTTCTCTCTAAATAAACAAACTGTTCCAATATCTTATTGGCTTAACATCTTCCATTGCAGGCAAATCATGTTGTTTTCTGTGGGCGCATTATCATGTTTCTTGCTCACTTCTTCCCCTTATCTGAGCGTTCTGGTACTTAGTTTTCTTTCTCTGTGGTTGGATTCCCCCTTGGTATATTGGTGCTAATTTGTTTGCTCAAATTCCCGCAGCTGTAAATATAAAGGGAGTTTTCAATACATCGAATGAGACAAAATATGAGACAGAAGCTCCTGAGGGTAGATATCTTTTTCTCATCACTTTCTTGCTGATTTGTTTTTGCATTTTATTTAGTGTTAAACAGTGCATCAATTTGTTTGATTTCAGGTATTTCTATTGATTTCAACTTCTATAGAACACTTTGGAGTCTACAGGTTGGTATCAGGTGTTTTTACTTTTAAGGGAATACTTTTGACTACCATATTCTATTCGATAAGCATCTTTAAAACCTAACATTACGAGATATTAATTCTGCATTTCCTGGTAACACAGTTGCTTTCATGCTTGTTATTCCTGGAGAAGTGTCATAGAGTGTTTTGTAACAATCTAAGCGAAGGTTGATTAGGTGCCTGTTTTGATGTCTCTACGACTGACTATCTATGCGTATTGACCTTCTGCGGTTGGTAGAAGTTAAAGCTGTTGCTTAGTTTGAGTAGTCTCCTTTACTGATGTGAGAACACATTTATATGTAGTGTTTCGTTTCATTTTTTGTTGTCTTTCTAATAGGAGGTAAGAACAGAAATTTATGGCTCAAAGAGAAACCCATTAAAACACAGTAATTACCAGTGTTGAGGAGATTGACTTTAGCGAGGATTTAGCTTGCTTTTGGCAAAGCATAAGCTAAAAACTCCTCCATGGGTAGAGTATCCTTAAAGTTACAGGGAGATATAAAGGAAGCTGATACCATCATGTTCTAGCCCATTGATTCTATTAAACTTGATTACCCCCCAACCCACCCAACCCCCCCCCCCCCCCCCCCCACCGCCCCGCCCAAAAAAAAAAAAAAAAAAGAGAGAAGAAAAATAAGAAGAGGATTCTGTCAAACTAGGTAATCAATTTGAGTGAAATATCAGGTTAGGATTGTTTATTGCGGAAATCAGACGACCTTTATTTTTGTATTAATCACTGTGCTTGAAGTATCTCTGACAAGCTCTGCGATATGCTTCCCCCACCTTCCTATCTTGTTTTGTAAGATTTTAGCTTTGCTAACTCAGGAATACTTCTGCAATCCGCCATCCCTGATTAATGCTCCTGGCAAGTGGCATAAATTTACATCCAGTTTGATGGTACACCTCTTTCTCTTAAATTCTTTGAGATGTTTCTGTTACTGTTTTTTCATTAACTCCATGTAATGTGTGATTTTTTTTTAATTTATTTTTGCGGCTTGCAGGTCGTGCTAAATACTTTTGAGGCTCAACCTTTAAGTGATGAAGAGGGAAATGCTCAAAACCTTGAGGATGACGCTGCAACCTTTAACATAAAATATCTTACAAGCAGTAAACTTATGGGTCTCGAGGTATGGGACCTCAATTTAGAAAGCTCTTCTTAAGCAAAAACGGAGCAAAGTCAATGGCATATTCCTGATCATTCTTGTTGTCTCAGCTGAAAGATCCTAGTTTCAGGCGCCACATTTTGGTTCAGTGCCTCATTCTGTTTGACTATTTGAAGGTAATGATAAGCATGTTGTTAGCTCGAGTTCAAAGTGCAAGTGGATATTTTAGTGATAATGTCACCTTAAATAATGATGTCTGAACAATAACTAATGTTGGAAGGTTCTTTCTCTTTCCTGTGTACACGTGAGACAAGTTTTTTCTACTTGAATTCACATATTCAAACCATCAAAACTCAGGTGTTTGATTTCGATCAGGATCATGACAAGCCACATGACTGTTTGTTAATAATTAAATTGAAGATTCTCTAATATACAAAATCAGTACGATTCTTAAATGTCTTAGGCGTGCTGTACATCGGAGAAGAGAACTAATGAAAACGTGGTCTCTGCTGGAGTTTCGCCGAGGGAAGCTGTGAGAGTTAACTTAGTTGAGGAGGGAGAAGGAAAAGCACGGTAGAAAGCTGATAGAGAGAAAGCAGTAGGTTAGGTGCTCTGTAAGTAATCTAGAAGGAGGCGTCTCGTGTTGATCTTGTCTCTTGTCATGATGGCCCGATGTGGCTATGACTTATTAGTTATTACTTGTTTGGCCATCAGTTTTTGTCCGTTATTTCAACTTCAGCTTGAAGTAGGGAATTTGAAGTTGAAAACTTGTTTAACTATGTCAAGTGAAATAATGGTTCACTCACAAAACTTCAAGGTTTTTCCTGGTGAAAGTTATGTCCAAACAAAACTTCAACTTGCAAATACTTTTTTTTCAAATTCAATGTCAAATACTCTTTTTGCAACTGCAACGGAATAATGACCAAACTGCTACTTGCTTGTAATCATGCAGGCGCCGGGGAAAACTGAGAAGGAATTGCCCTCTGAAGCAATGGTTGGTATTGCTTTTGCTGTTTATTTCATTTCAGCTGTGACAGATTTTTAGCGGTCCCTTGATTCCCACCTGTGTGTGTGTGTGTGTGTGTGGGTTATATAAAATATAACACGCACACTGATGCATAAAGAGATACTTCTGCAAGGGTTTACCTAGGTGTGAAAGTAAAACTGTTGGAAATTATTGTTCAGAAGGACTGCTATTTATAAACTGTTGGAAATTATTGTTCAGAAGGACTGCTATTTATAAACTGTTGGAAATTATTGTTCAGAAGGACCACTATTTATATGTTCCTTCCAAAAGAAAACCGGGGAATACATGAGCCTTTGCTGTATAACTTACATTCTGAATAGAAGTTCTCTGAAGAATACATTGCAGCTGTTAACAGAAGTGATTCTCTTTTATAATCTTTAAACTGCTCGTTTCTAGAATATTGCAACATAAGTCATGACGATGTAACCAATGTTGTTAGTATATAATGCAGTGGGTAATGAAGAGTATTATTTATTGTGATTTCTGATGTTGCGTATATCTGGACTACTTGTCCTTTCATAAGTTTCTTCGCTGTTCTATTTTTACTTCTTTGCTGTTAATATATAACAGGTGTTATTTTTTGCCTGAAGGAAAACGTGCCTCAATACCTTTCTTATTCCTTTTAAGTGGAAGATTGAGAAAGTAAACACACCATTAGGTGGATTACTATATGGAATAAGTTACATGTCTAACACAAACTACAAAATTACTTCCATCCTGACCCAGAAACCGCAGCTATCAAAAAAAAAAAAAAAAGAGGGGTGGGGATTTGGGGGGGTGGGCGGTGGAGAATCTAATGTAAGTAAAAACCTGCTTTCAGGAGGAGGACCCATGGCCTCAATGATTTGACTTTTCCACTTGAGCAAGTGCTCATCAATAACATGTTTCATTTCCTTAGAAACAAAACAAAAAAAATATGATAGCATGCACTTATTTGGTGCACATATTAGGATGAAAATGTGGTCATGGCATATGCTGGTTGGAAACTTGTAATCATATCTCATCATTAATAGATTTTATGGTCAGTCTTTTGTCGAAATGGAATGGCTTTTCTTTTTATCTTTTTATTTATCGTGAATGGGGGAATCATTACACATAGTATGCCCGATCGGCGTCAGGGGAAAATGCCATATGGCATACTTCTCATTTGTTTCTTTCTACCATTTTGAAATTCTTGCAGATTATGGCGTTGCAGAAGTAGGGGATCAATATTTTGTTAATGATTGCTAGTTTGCAAGTCAAGATGCTCTGTGTTTAATACTTGTACCTTACAGAGAAAATAGTTGACCATTTATTGCTGAACATAGCTTTACTTAAACTGGGGAGTCCTACAGTCACTTACATAACATAATCACCATGTGTACATTATGGAGTCCGACACCTGTCCCTCATTGGCTAGGGCGTCTCGTCAAGGTGCCACACGGCTTGACTAACATGAATATTTGCACACACAGCATCGTGCGTTGCCTCAGCAACAAGCTAATTTTGTGTCCTCAAAATTGTAGAAGGAGGAAATAAAGACTAGTGAAGAGCGGGTAAAGAAGCTTCTTCAAACGACTCCACCCAAAGGCACAGATTTCCTCCATAGTATTGAGCACATATTGGAGCGTGAAAGGAATTGGGTAAGCATCCGTTTTCTCTCTTTTTTCGCTTTCTCATGCAGGAGATCTTAAACATTTGTGAGGATACTAGAGGCCATGTGTTTATGTATATCTTATCTAAAATATTCTGCTTCACCTTCATCAAAAAAGAATATTCTACTTCACTCTTCTCCTTACACATTTCTCTATTTTCTATTTATTGGTTGGCTTATTATGCGTAATATTCTTTCTCACTCTTCTCTTATACATTTTTCTGTTTTCTATTTGTTGATTGGCTTATTATGCTCTGCGGATGATGGATTTTTCCATAGGTTTGGTGGAAACGTGATGGCTGCCCCCCATTTGAGAAGCAACTGGTAGAGAAAAAGCAGGTTCAAGGTGGAACCAAAAAACGGTATCTAACTACAAGTTGGCATGTGTTGTTGCTTTTAATCCTTGGATAATATATTGGTGAAGATATCCAGATCATATTTTTTTTTTCCCCCGTCTTTAGTCTCTTAACAACAATCGAAGAGGCTAATCGAGATCCTAACTTCTCTCACATTGGAAAAATTAATTTGTTAACAAGAATGAAAATGCATTAGAGGACTAGGCGTCCTCTACTACAACAACACACTGGGTGTAATCCCACAAATGGGGTCTTGGGAGGGTGCTGTGTACGCAGCCTTACCCCTACCTTGTGAAGGTAGAGAGACAAAGGAGGGATGCACCATGAGGACTTCCCGGGGGGTCACCCATCCTAGTACTACTCTCTCCCAAGGACACTAACTTCAGAGTTCTGATGGGATCTGGTGCGTTAGTATTGGTATGATCGCACTAGTGACAATATTAGAAAACGATAAGTAATGAAAAGTTTAAACAAGCAGGAGCCTATTGCTGTGAAGATCCAACAACTCCACTCCAGAATAAAATCCTTCTGCAATCACCAAAGCAATTCGTAGAAAACTATTCCATTCCAAACTCAGGCTGGATGAATACTTCTGCCCTGGAATCGTTAGCATTATGCTGAAGCTTAATGCACCACTCAACATAGAGCATGAAGGATTTAATGCTTCTTGCCTTTAATCTATGTTACATGGGTCCTTCATTTGCCTTCATGTATCTCAGTGTTGTCAAAGGCGCGCTTAAGCCCTGAAGCGAGGCTCAAAACATGTTGAGCGCTTCGCCTCGCTTTATGTGCGCTTCAGTGTCATCATCAAGGCTCTAAGACATACTTTTCCTTGCCAATGAGCCTCTCTTGTAGAGGTGACACTCGATAATTGATATTTCACTTTAGCGTGATGTTTTTGCATTTTCTTTGTCCATATATTTGTCATTCATGCTTGTTATTATTAGTCTTGGTCTAAACATATATATATTTGTCTTTTTGCACCATTGCGCCTTCTTTCATTAAAGCCCGCACTTCATTTGCGCTTTCCGCTTAAAGCCCCAGCTGACCTTAGAGCTTTTTTGTGCTTTTCGCTTTTGATAACACTGATGTATCTGTCTCTGAATGGGTGTGATAAGTGTGGATTATTTCGTGCCGATTCTTTAAAATATCCTAAAAAAATTCAGCAAAAAACTTGACATACCCGTACCAGATTCTACACACCTTGCTGAATGCGTACCATAAAGAAATCCACATAAGATGGCCTTTAGTAGAACCAAAGTTGCGGTTTAACTAGAAAGGTTTCACCCAACGAGCACATGCTTCTGCGATCTCTCCCATGGTTTTCTTGCATAAGGGTAATGACCAGAAAAAGGTGGATGAGTCTAATTGAGATTCTGGATGTTTAATAGGGAAGAATATCCTTATGTGGCCTGTAAAATGTAAATTAGTGTGAACTAAAGACCATGTGAAAAATCATAGCAGCTTACTGTAATGAAAGCCAGCCAACATATATTTTTGCTTCTAATATTCTCAGTTTTACTTATGTGATTGGAACAACCAATCTTCTTAAATCCGATGCCGAAGGTTGACTATTTACAACAGTTTGTAAATATTTCAATTTTGTGAATTTAGTTGGTTTGTGATATTTGGTACTTCTGCACTGTGCAACTGTAGGATATTTTTGAAAATTACTATGTATGTATGTCACATATCTGTAGTGTGTCATTCAGCAGTCTTCGAGCAATTTGGATTGTGCTTTCTCAAATCTTTTTGAAACAAAACATATAATTTGCTAAATTGTGCCCTTATGACCTGTTTCATCTGGACACATTGTGGACTATGTTACTCGGACTCTCCTAAAATGTCGCCGGGTGCGTGTCGGATCCTTGAAAAGTAGTGTATTTTTGGAGGATCCGACACGGGTACGGCAACACTTTCGAAGAGTCCGAGTAACTTAGATTGTGGACCCATCTGCGTGGATAGTTGTTTATCTCATCCTCAGCAGCCTATGTAACTAAATGACGATAAAAAGTTTGGTAGTCTAGGCTTGAGAAGCCAGGAGCATAAATAGTTATGCTTAGTTATTAGTTCCTAGTTCCTTCTAAGTCTTTTTACTTAGCGGATCATGTTTTGTGGAATTCAAACTGCTGCTGTTTTTCGTTCCCTTTAGTCATACCTTTAGAAGATAATTAACTGTCTTCTTTTTCCCTTACTCGCAGTCGGCCACGATGGAGGCTTGGAAACAAAGAACTCTCCCAATTGTGGAGATGGGCTGATCAGTATCCGGTTTGTTTTTCATTACCTTATTACTTGCATGAGTCCCATATCGCAAAATATTTTATCACATTAGTTTTCACTGGCTCTGTATGATGGACTTGCTGATACTGTCACAATGATACACAAAATCATTAGAACTCTTTCCTTGATAAAGAATTCTCATTGTAGAAGATTAATTTTGAACCTATGACAGTATTGGGTAAAAATGTGTAATAGGCTTGTTTGTAATTTATGGTCTCTATGGACTATGGACTTGAGAAAACCAAATATCCTCTCATAATCATCATGAACCGAATGAATGATATACACATTGAACATATTTCTAGTACTCGTTAGATATGATGTGTGTTTCTAGATATGAATGCTCATATCATGCTTTTTTAAGATAAAATAACTAAGTAAAATTAATATAAATCCTTAAATTTTTTTGCTAATTGATAATTATTGGATTGTTCTTTGTCAACTATACAAAAATATGAAAGTATTTTTCCAACTATCTATACCAAAAAGAATGTTCTCTTTACCCCAAAAATACAAATTAACAAGATCTCCTTTGACTTTCTATGCTGGTGTCTCGCCACTCTTTTAGAAGTTCTATTTCTTTTCTCTTCAGATTGTTTGGCATATATAAAGAGGTGTTGTCTTGCACAGCGTTTTTACTAAATATAGTATACCAAGGTCTTCCACAGCGTTTTTACTAAATATAGTATACCAAGGTCCATAGTTCTGTTGCAAATTACACTATAGTAAGTGATCCACATCCTTCCCTTGCATTTTGTACACTGATTCATTCAATTGCTTCTCCATTTTATAAGATTGTTAACTTTTAAGATAGCATCTATGTGCACCACGTGAAGGACACCACTTGCCTATGTGCTTTCGAGTTCCATTTGGGCCTTGCATGACCACCATCAAGCGAGCATCTATGATCCGATTTCACCGATAAATATTTGTTGCTTGCTTCTTCTGTAAATCATTTATCCTCATTCGTAAACTGTGTATGACTATTTTCTTCTGCAAGAAATTATCAAGTTTCATCTGATTCTCAATCTTGCATTCATCTCCTAAAAGATTATTTCTGGGGTACTTGGCCTGCATCTTCTGAGCATTATGACTGTCGTGGCGTGCTCCATAAACTGCGGAACTCCTTGAAGATTAAGCCTTAGCGTCATACCTCAAACCAACATTGCTTGAAAACCATCCATGCCTTCTACATTCATATTTCATAAGGATGTCTATCCTCTATAGGGCCCTGTCTTCGTTCTCGAACCTCCATATCAATTTTCGTTAAGGGCTTGTTGGAGTTGGTTAACCTAAAAACAGTCAATCCTCCTGATTCCATGGGGTTGCTACCTTCTCACCATACCAAGTGAATTTCTTGTCTCCATTTGCTTCATTCCACAATAAAGTAGCTCATTGGTTCTTTCAACAAAGAGGAACAGGAAACATAAATAAAGTATGTCTCGGATGCTTGATGGGGTTGCTTTTGTAAGAGGTAACATTCCCTTCTTCCAAAAGCTGTTGCTTTTCAACCCGCTGACCTCTTCTCCACTTTCTCTTCTGAGCTCACCATTTTCAGAATCTTCCAAGTGGAAGCGTTAAATACTTTGTGGGCTAGTTAGCCACTCTACGACGACGTTCTGTATCCAGCTCATGAATATTATGCACCTCATCGGCTGGAATCCACTTAAATGGCCTCATATTAACTCATAACATGGGCATTGCCTCAAACTATTCAAGTGTCCTGAATAATAAGTGAATATTCGCAGCATGCATAAGATTAAAGTATCATTTGCGAGCTGTAGGTGGGCGTCATATTAACTCATAACCTTGACAATGCCTCAGATTACAGTTTTTTTCTTTTCTTTTTGATAACCCAGAAATCCCCAAGGACCACAGAAGTATCCTGAATAAATAGTGAACCTGCCTCATTCGCAACTAACATAACACTGAAGTATCATTTGCATATAGTAGGTATGATACGATGAGTAAAGGCTTCACCTTCCTTCCTTTGTCCACCTGAGTCCTCTCAAGGATCCCCTGCTATAGATTTCTCCAAGAGTTAGACTTCTATAACAAAGAGAAAAAGAAGGAAAGAAGATCTTGATGTTTGATTCCTGTACTGCATTTAAAGAAGCCGATAGAAGTTATTTTAACTATTATGGAAAAATAATTCCTTCTTGTCAGTTTGTGTGCTCCATTTACACCCCCCCCCCCCCCACACGCCCACCCCCCCCAAAAAAAAAAAATCAAAACCTTTTCTGGAGGAGCACGAAATTATGGAAAACTATTTTTAGCGGGTTGGCGAATAAAGCAATGGGTAGATATAAAAAGATTCCTAGCTAAAGGTTGCTAGTCTCATACAAGAGGTTCATGGCTCTGTTACCTCTCTATAGACTATGTGGTGCGTGCCAACGTAGCCCCTATGCTAAGATGACACTCAATAAGAAGTTGTCTTTGCTAACATGTCAGTTATAGATTTGTACACTCTATTACTCAAACTCTGACTAAAGCACGGGTAATCATGCATTTCGGTTCTCCTGTCAGCTTTTCATTCTAGTTATTCCATGACTTGATAACCGTATTATCCGAAAGACTAAAACCATGAATATGTAGTTTCTAGCATGCTTTATTCAAGGCATCTTGAATCTGAAGAAGACGAAGCTTATTATTTTGACTTTGAATGGCTAATGATATAAACACCTCATATAAACACCTCTTTTCTCTTCTTTCTCCAGAACGCTTTAACTGATACTCAACGTGTGCGCACTCCCACTATCACAGATTACTGGAAACCTCTGGCAGAAGATGTAAGCATCCATTAAGTCTCTTTAAGAACAACTTTTGCAGGAGATGTTCCCTCTAATTTCTACTTTGTGTTATTCCCGTTGCTGCAGTAGGAACAGGTGTCTTCATAGTATTTCCTTGATTTCTGATTTTCTCACTTCGATTTTTATCTATTCTGATTTGATAGATGGATGAAGCTGCTGGAATAGAAGCAGAATACCATCACAAAAATAGCCGAGTTAGTGTCTTCATCTTTTCTGCTTTTTTTTTTACCTACACTTATTACCACCGTGACATTATGTTCTTGGTTACAGCTTAAGTGACCTCTTATTTTCAATAATGGCATGTTAAGAAGACATTGTAGCAACTGAATTCTAGCTGACTCTGGTTTATTTCATTGAAAATTAGGAGTCATTTTGTGTTATATCTATACTAATGCAGAACTGATCAACTCGGAACTAAGAGTATATACATACATATATAGCTTAAGGCAAAAGCTCATTTAACTGATAAAAAGAAAAAGCAGCTGAAGGTCATTTACATTAGAATATAGAAGAACCATGTTGCAATATATTTATCTCTATGTATATACAAGACTGCTACCTAATAATAATATGTATAAGTGAACCTCAAAGCTGGATGAAGTAAACATTTTGCATCAGATAAAAAATTTAAAAATTACTCTTGCAGTTGAAATACTCCCTCCGTTTCAAAATAAATGGTGTTTTAGGCTTTTCATTTTGTTTCAAATAAGTGGTGCTTTAGGATTTCAAGAAGAAATTTATCTTATTCTTCCAAAATTACCCTTATTTGCATAATCAAGAATCATTAAGTAGCTTTTCTAGGAAAAAGGAAACTTAGAAAGAGGTAAAATTTTGATTTGGGGCAAGTTGGTAAAAAACACTTCGAATTTGAATTTTCTAGGATTGAGCAATTTGTTAAGGGGTGTGCATAAGCTAAAAGCACGCTTATTATGAAATGGAGGGATTAGCGATTAGTATTGACTAATCTTCACTGTTCGTTTGTGGGTTAGTGTGGTGATCAAAGATACACCTTCTTAGGCAGGTGTAGATGGCACATGTAACAGTAGGTAATATATTCTCTATAAAGTAAAAATGAGAAATCGGGGAGAAAATTGTTGTGTTGATATCATGATACATCTTTATGCTCGGCTTACGATGCATATTTCTGTGACTTCTCTTTCTTGGATGCACGATTGTAATGATATCCTGGGATCTATCCAGGTCTATTGTTGGAAAGGTTTGCGGTTTTCAGCCCGGCAAGACTTGGAGGGATTTTCCAGAGTATGAGCTTAACTTATGGGTGTGATTTCAAGTCTTTATCATTGTCAATAAATTCTCAATGAAATTTGTTACTGGTTTCTTTTTCAGTTTACAGAACATGGTATTGAGGGGGTAGTGCCTCTGGAGCTATTGCCTACTGAAGTACGGGCCAGATATCAAGCTAAACCAAGCGAAAGGACTAAGCGGACTAAGAAGGAGGAAACAAAACACTCAGCACAACAAGCAGAAGAAAATCAGGTACCTGAAAATGAACTTAGCCTTATGTTCCCAGTTTCCATTTCTTTTCCCGTAAGTTAACCCTTTCCCCAGTTCATGTCCTCTGTGCCGCATGGTCTGTACACCGTATAAACGAGAATACCCTTCCACAATACTGAACATTCACATTTGTCAAAAGCTCACCAAATTAGTGTATGACTTCAATTATGAAATTCAAAATTTTTATTGCTTTTTATAGTTCATTCTGGCCTGTCTTCTTCGTGGCAGCTTATATTTTTCGTGAAATATAACATCATAATATGTTTTGGTCAAACGCGCTACGGCTGAAGATGTCCATGGTACCAAAGCCATGTAAATGCCTCATGTGGAAATCCTCACCTCATGTTATTGGTGTTAAATTAAAATAGAGATTCTGCTTAGAGAATGGTGAAACAAATGAGTAATGTCATCAATAAATGTTCAACTCCGGTGGTCATATTACTCTAGTGATAGTTATTAGCCTTACATTTTGCAAAAATGAAAATAGCTGGAGATAACTACATTTTGTTTCTGATGCTGCAGTTATTCCGAGTTTGGAGTTATTTCTAATTCATTTAATCTTGTCTAGATTAATCTTGTTTGCTGTCCTTAACGGTTCTTTTCGTGTAATCTTGTCTAGATTGCAACACCACCAAATGAGATGGACAATGAAGCGGGCCGATCGGATCCAGAAGCATCAGCTGCTCCCATGGACACAGATGCAAGAATTGCTACTGATAACATATCTCAGGAAGGAACTCCGACTCCAGAGGATAACCAGAAGCAAAGCTCTGATACAGATGTTGCTCAAGAAGCAGGGCAGATGGAAGCAGACACAGAAGCAGAGACGGGGATGATTGATGGAGAAACAGATGCAGAAGTCGATCTAGATACGGTTGGCTGATCCAACTGTGTATCGGTTTGTGCACCAAGCCGGTGTAACTTATGTCAACGATCTACTTAATATGGACTGAATTTGCACTATGTATCGTATGCCGGTTGTTGAAGAAGCTTGATAGCTAAAACATCACACACTTTAGAATTAATTGTTCTTCCGTTGGCTGCAAACAGTTGCTGCTTAGAACTTAATTTTTAGTCGAGGAAATGGTTGCCAAAAGTTAAATTAGCCGGAAAGGGAGGTGGTATCGTTGCAAGCAACAACGGCGAGATTGGAGAATGGGTGGTGTTTATTAAATTGTGTCTGATTACGTAAGTTCTATTCCTTTTCGAAACTCCTCACTTGTGGGATTACATTGTGTATGTTGTTGTATTTCTTTTCGAAACACTATCATGAGATAATTGCAAAATGCATTTGGATTGTGGGTCCTGCCTCCAACTTGAGGAACCATGTTCAGTTCAATGAAGATCCATGTAGTCGATTTTAACTTATTCAGGACTGAGATGTAATTTGTCTACGTTGTTTATAAAATAATGTTTAACAGTCACATGAAATAGTTGTCTTAGCTTGAAGAAGTTTTTCAAATTTAAATAATTAACATATCTCCATCTCAAATCTTAGAGTCAAAATGTTAAGGATTTGGATTCTAATCTCCTCCAAACCATTTTTTATATTTGTCACATTATGTGGATAATTGGTAATTGTACTAATAGAGTCGGGATTTATAAATTATAAGATTTTTTTCCAATTCTTTAATAACAAGTTTTCTTGTATACGTTCCACTCACAAATTAAAGACTCTTCATTGTCTGAATTTTGACGCTCAAAACACAAAATACAAACTGACAAATTTAATAAGTATAATTTTAAAGTTACTAGGTCACAACTTTCTCGTCTATTCTGTTCTTGAAAGCATGTGGACAGAAGGCCCTTTTTCGGACCGTCTTGTTTTCAGATTACAATTTGTCATTTGCACGATTACCCTTCAAAGGCGCTGGTCTTTAATTTTTGCTCCTCAAATTAGTGGTCTTTAATTTTTACCCTTCGCTTAATACCATGAGGTTTGGGCTTCGAATCTCGGCTCAGTCAAAAAAAAAAAAAAATCGCAAGACAGAGTTTTGTAGCAAAATTAGGCCTCAGGCAGAGTTTTGCATTCAAAATTCCGCCTGAGGTCTGTCTTGCGAATTCAAACCTCTGCTTTGCGAAATTCCTTTTTTTTTTTTTTTTACTGAACTAGAGTTCGAACCCAGAACCTTAGGGTATTAGGTGAAGGCTAAAAATTAAAGACCAGTAATTTTGAAGGACAATCCGCACAAAAAAATGTTTTCTTACAAACCCAGTATGTCCTAGCCTCCTGGTATGATCCACCCCAACCCACTTCTCGGGTTGTGGGTTGTGCTGGATTCCCCTTCTGCCCAATCTATATCTGAACCCTCTTTTTATGTCCCCAAGCAAGTTATCTGTATGTATACATCGACTGAATGAGACCTATGTGCAGTTGCACATGTTATTTTTGTTAAAATCTGGCCCATATAATTTGGAAGTCTAAAATTTTGGCCTAAATCCAATGTTAGGGCACATAACTCCAAAGAAAGGTTGAGCAGGCCGGATCATTTGCAACCTTATTCCTTTTTGGAGACACACATTAAATAACGAGCTAATTTCACCAATAAAAATAGTTGAACAATATTTTCTTTTGCAGGCATTATTTAAATACTCCCACCCTTGCAATAATATTATTTCCAACTGTACTCTTATACTCTCTTCGTCTCAAATTATATGTCGTGATTATTAAAAAAATTTATCTCAAATTATTTGTTGTTTTAGAAGTCAAGGCGTAATTAATTATTTTTTCTCCATTTTACCCTTAGTAGAAGAATTAATGGAGATGACACATAAATAGAATAAACTTTTAATGAAGAAAGATTATAACTTAGACATAAATAAGGTAAAGTAGGCCAAATACCCCTTCTAATTAATATTTCTAAATGATTGTGTAACAAAAAAATGCGACATATAATTTGAGATGGAGGGAGTATTAAAGAACTACTACTTTATGGTGTTCAATTCACAATAAACATATTAAAGAACTACTACTTTATGGTGTTCAATTCACAATAAACATCTAATAAATAGGGATAACTTAGTAAATTAAATAATACTCCCTCCGGATTCACTTAGCCATTTGCACATCCTTTAAGAAAATACTAACTTCTAGAAAAAAAATAAGTAATTTGACTAAACTGCCCCTCATTATATAGGTATTGGGATTTGATCACATAACACTTAATTGGGCAAATCTAGAAAAACAAGGTTAATTCTTTCTTGATTTGATAAGTGAACACTCTTTTTGACCCAAGAAAAAAAAGCTAAGTGAACACTCTTTTTAATCCGGAGGGAGTACATTGTATATATTATTTTTGTTAATGCACGTGAAAAGAGCCAAAACGACACTCATTTTTGGACAGAGTAAGTAGTTGCATAAAAAGGGTCATTTGTGCAAATGTCCCTAAACATATGGTGAGGCTAAAAGTCCAAGTTTGTTAACCCGAACAGAAAGGAAAAGAAAAGAAAAGAAAACCTAGGTTAGGTTTAAGGTATATAAAGCAACCGGAGTAATCAGAGAAGCCTCTTATTGCCACTGTGTTTTAAAAGGCAGGGCGTTTTACATTTGCCTCGTCGAGGCGTAAGTCCCATGGGTATTTAATTTTTAGTATTTCATAAAATAATATATTTACAATAAATATTTTTAAATATATAAAATTACATAACAAAAATGAAAGAAAATTGTTATATATATATATATTGTTTTTATTTTTCTATTATATAGAAAGATGAAGAGTTGGACGACCAATGGCAAGAATGCCATTCTAGAAATATTCTGCATTGTTTGGGCATGCTGTATAGAGCTGTCAATATGGGCTTGGCCAGCGAGGCCGGCCCAACCCAACCCTTTATTTAAGTAGGGTTGGGCTAAGATTTCTTTAGCTCATATAGAAGTGAGGCTTAAAGCCCAACCTGTCTTGGCCCGCCGGCCTCAAGGGTTGGGCTGAGGCCAGCCCTTGAGGCCAGAAAAGAATAATAAATTAATTTTTTCAAAAAGATTAAATGTAATGAGAAAAAAGAATATATTTACTACTAAGTAGCAATTAGAAACTGGAGTAATACTTTTAGTCTTAGAATTTATATTATGTTTAATTTCTTTTGAACGTGATCTGAATTAGTGATTAAAAATAATAATTTATTTTTGTTCTCTTAAATTTTTTCTTCTATGATATGGATTCATTTTTTTGCGCGGATTGCCCTTCTTTTGGGGTGGTCTTTAAATTTTGCCCTTCAAATTTATGGTCTTTAAATTTTGCCCCTCATATTTGTGATCTTTAAGTTTTGCCCTTTGCTTGAAAAGGTGGGCGAATACATGAAGTTCTGGGTTCGAACCCCCGCTCAAGCATAAAATAAAAAAATAATTTCGCCAGACAGGACTGGGGGAGTGTATGCCGGATCCAACATACAATCTTTAAGGAAAAGCTAAAATTATGCCGGATCCGGCATAACTAAAAGTCTGCCCCATAAGGCAGAATTTTTCCTAAGACATAGTTTAGTTATGTCTTATGGGGCAGAATTTTAGTTAAGGCATAACAAAATTATGCCCCATAAGGCAAGAACTTTTCTTAAGGCATAGACTTTGCCTTATAAGGCAAAGTTTAAGTTATGCCTTAAGGAAAAGTTCCGCCTTATGGGCATACTTTTAGTTATGTCTTTGGGGCACACTTTTTAGTTAAGGCAAAAATAAAAGTTTACCTTGAAAAGTAAAAATATATATATATGCTTCAAGGCAAAGTCTGCCGGAGGGGACAAACTTTTAGTTAAACACAACTAAAAGTCTGCCCCCTCCGGCAGACTTCTAGTTAAACACAACTAAAAGTCTGCCGGAGGGGGTATAGCAAAATTTAAACTTTGCCTTATAAGGCAAACTTTTAGTTATGTCTTAAGGAAAACTTACGCCTTATAGGGCATACTTTTAGTTATGTTTTATGGGGCACACTTTTAGTTAAGGCATTACTAAAAGTTTACCTTGAAAAGTTAAAAAAAAAATACGTATATATACTTCAAGGCAAAGTCTGCCCCCTTCGGTAGACTTTTAGTTAAACATGACTAAAAGTCTGCCGGAGGGGGCATAACGAAATTAAACTCTACTTTGCAAATTTTTTTAAAATTTTTGACTAGCGGGGGTTCGAACCCGGAACCTATGGGTTTTAGCCGAAGGGCAAAATTTAAACACCACAAATATGAGGGGCAAAATTTAAATACCACCCCAAAAAACGGGCAATTCTGCGAACTGCCCAT
Source organism: Lycium barbarum (assembly GCF_019175385.1). Classification (NCBI taxonomy): domain Eukaryota; kingdom Viridiplantae; phylum Streptophyta; class Magnoliopsida; order Solanales; family Solanaceae; genus Lycium; species Lycium barbarum. The sequence goes on from NC_083342.1 coordinate 108,713,646, forward strand.
ATGGATTTGCGCAAGAATGGGTAGTAAAATATTCTATTTCATATTGCAAATTTTTCATGTTCAAATTATACCAAAAATTACTTAGAAAATGTTATTTCGGAAGACGAAAAAACTTAAAGGGCTGACCCGTCTTAGCCCGCGACCCGCCTAGGGCTGGGTTGGGCTGCCATTTTGCAGACCCTTCAGTTAAAGGGTCAACCCATCCTAGCTAATTTAATTCTTTAGCCCTTTAGGGCTGGGTTGAGTTGGGCTGGGCCAGCCCATTTTGACTAATGCTTATGCCTCAGAGCTTGGTCAAAAACCCGTAATGACCAAAAAACCAAACCTTTTCTAAATGCCACGTCTCCCAAATGGTATAAATATCCACGCGAGGCCTACGTTTTTCCATCACATTCTCCATAATGCGTTGTGTGAGTTCTAAGAAATGACTAGCCTATATTTATGGGGGTATATGCACAGTAAAAAAACTCATTTTCTATTCCTTTTTATGTGGTGAAATTTTCACTTTTGTTTTAATCAAATGAAAGTGTCCAAAAAAAAAAATATATAGAATTAATTTCTTTCTTTGCACATTTGATTACAATACAAACTAATATTGTAGTAGAATAATAAAAAATAAAAAAGATATAATAAATATTCAAAGGCATTCATCCATCTACATATTAGAAAATAATTTCAATTGATAATTTTCGCTATGTCTAAGGGTAATTTTAAAAATATAATTTGTTGAACCTCAAAAGTAAATTTAAGCGATGAATTTTGTTCACACTTTATTATGATATTACAATTTATATGCTTAATCGATGTGAGAATTCAATTTAAGTAACATGCAATGTAAAGGAAAGAAGTTCTTACTATCAAGTCATATAAGAATATCTATAGGTGAGATTTGTAATCCTTAAAAAAAATAAATCAAACTACTTGTTACAATAAACAAATGGACCTGATAAAGTAAAATTTCTTTACACCGACAATATATATGACATAAATTTATTTACTATATAGTATTGTTTATACTCCATTCTTCCATGAATAATTTCTCTTATTAATTGTCTTTGATTTTATGTTTTCTAATTTGTATATTGTTTCATTATGAAAATATCTCATCTCCTTAAAGTACATTATTTTATTTACTTTTACTTATATTAGGTAAAGAAGACTATGCCATTTTTTTATTGATTTGTTTTAGAATACTATCGAAATTAATCGTTTAATTTGATGTATGTGTTTGACATAGTATTGCAATGAGTATTAAAGCATAAAATCTTTTAATGTTAATTGTGGTAACTTAGACAAGTTTTAAGTTATTATTTAATTTTATAGAAATAAAAAAAAAATTGTAAAGTCTGATCTCCAATGTAATTTCCTGTCATGCTTAGCTGAGAACAATGATAATTAATTTATTTTAAAAAAATAAAAAATGGGTATACATACAATATAATACGGGCCCTTCAACATCTAGTAGTGTTGCCTTTTTTTTATTTTTCATACTTGTTGTCTTTTACTTCAAATAGTAACATTAGTATTTATATAAGTGATGATCAATTTAAGTCAATAAGATATTAGCCACGTGTTTTAAAGACATTATCTAGGATGTTATTGTAAAAACTTTATTTAATAATATGAAGATTTGCGTAGTTTAGTTCAAAGTTCTAAAATATTGCTCTTAAAACGTAGATAGTGTTTTTTCTTTCTTTTATTATATATATTTTGTATTTCTTTTTACAATCTTCAATATTATCTAAAAGAAACTTATACCATAAAATTTATTGGTAAAAATTTTTGGGCCTCAAAAGTTTGGGGGCCTAAAGCTAAAGCTTTACTAGCCTCACTCTCTAGTCACCTCTGCTTACAACTTGTAAATATATATAACATAATTTTTTAAGTATAAACAATACAATGAAATAAAAGTTATTATGGAATACAAATAAACTCTAACATCTTAACTTTCAAACATTGAAAAAATCAAAAAAATTTAAAACAATATTACTATCATATTGTTCATTTTACATCAATAAACTTTATCAGTATTATAATTAAAACGTAACTCCTTCATGAAAAAAATTCAAATTACTTTCAAATAGAGAAATAATAAAATATGATAATTTTGATACATAGGACAAAAGACCAATGACAAGTGAAAATATACAAATCGACTATGTATTTTTTTTTAAAATATTAAGTGATATTCACCCCCACGATGTTCTCAAATAGTAAATATGTAATATAACGACTTGTTATTTGAGTTACACCCAATCTTTTAATTTACATAGATGAAACACTATTAAGTATCATTCATTTGTTAAAGAATTATGAGGCTCAACCATTTTAACTAAAGAATTTAGCATATTATTTGTGTAAGAACTGTTAGGCGAGCCCCGAGCATAAGGAGTGTTTAGGGCGTACAGTCGGACGCTTAGGGCGTGATTTTCACAGGAACTAAGCCCTGCACGTGAGTCTCAGAGCATTTTGCCAGTGCCTCAGGGCGAGTCCTGAAATTGCCTTTTATAACACTGAATTTGCTAGAGCTTGAAGCAGCCAACAATAACTATTCCGAGCTTCTTCTTCTCTCCACGTTCAGGTAATCTCTCTTCTCTCAAATTAAATAAACGTGTTTTTCTTTTCTTTTGTGTAGCCTAATGTTTTTTGTTTGTGTGTGGAGAAAAGAAAGATGGCAACATATGCAGCAATGAAGCCAGCAAAGCCTAGGCTTGAGGAGCCACGGGAAGTTATTAGCAAGATTAGGATCACTCTCTCCTCCAAGAATGTTAAGAATCTCGAGAAAGGTTATCCCTTTTCCTCCTTTTATTTAATATATCTGTTTAATCGAGATTCTGCTTAGAGAATAGTGAAACAAATGGGTAATGTCATCAATAAATGTTCCAACTCCGGTTGTCGTATTACTCTAGTGATAGTTATTATGCTTAAATTTTGCAAAAATGAAAATAGCTGGAGATAACTACATTTTGTTTCTGATGCTGCAGTTAATTTCGAGTTTGGAGTATTTTCTAATTCACTAGTCCTGTTTTCTGCCCTTGATGATTCTTCTCGTTTAATCTTGTCTAGATTGCAACACCACCAAGTGAGGTAGAAAATGAAGTGGGCCGAGCGGATCCTGAAGCATCAGCTGCTCCTATGGACACAGATGCAAGAATAGCTATTGTTAACATATCTCAGGAAGAAACTCCGACTCCAGAGGATAACCAGAAGCAAAGCTCTGATTACAGATGTTGTCCAAGAAGCAAGGCAGACGGAAGCAGGCACAGAAGCAAAAAACGGGGATGATTGATGGAGAAACAGATGCAGAAGTTGATTTACATATAGTAGGCTAATCAATCCAACTATGTATCTGTTTGTGCACCAAGCTAGTGTAACTTATGTCAAAGATATACTTAATCTGGACTGAATTTGCACCATGCAATATAACTTAAGTCAGTTGCTAAAGAAGCTTGATAGCTAAAAATTACACACTTAAGAATTAATTGTTCTTCTTTTAGCCGTAAACAGTTGCTACTTAGAACTTAATTTTTAGTCGAGGAAATGGTTGCCAAAAGTTAAATTAGTCGGAAAGGAGGGTGGTATCGTTGCAAGCAACAATGGTGATTGGAGAATGGGTGTTGTTTATTACTTCCTCTGTCCCAATTTACGTGTCACTTTTCGTTTCTCGAGATTCAAACTGTACGAACTTTGATCAACATTTTAAGATTGCATTTTTTCGCCAAATTGATAGGAGAAAAGTTGTAAATTATAATACTTTTCATGTAGTTGTACTTTTCATGTAGTTTTCACATATATAAATTTTAATCTTAAAATATTAAGTTAATCTAATCCAATTTAGCTTCAAAGTTTAGTCAAATTGACTTTCGAAAAGCAAAAATTGCTACATATAAAAGACTCACAAATAAAAGTCTATTGTTTGAATAATGGATTTTCTTGTATGTGTTCCACTCACAAATAAAAGACTATATTGTTTGAATTTTGACGCGCAAAATACAACATACAAATTTAATACGGAAAAGGGTCAAAATTGCCCCTGAACTATCGAAAATGGGCCAATTTTACCCTCCGTTTGTAAGTGAGGTCATATATACCCTGCCGTTAATAAATTGGGCCACATATACCCTTTAAAAGTTAACAGACCTCTATGTCATTATTTGAACCATTTTAAACTTATTTATCTGGTGACATGGACTGCCACGTTGGAATAAACCCATCCCACCTTTTTTTATATCTTATGTCTTCTTCTCCATGTTAAAAAAAAAATACCTCACTGGTTTTGTCTCTTCCTAAATAATCTCTTTCTTCTGTGATTAAAAATTACAACCTTACTCTATTTTGAACTCAAATCTCAAAAAAACGATAACTGTAATCTTCTCACATTTGCACACTGAAGCTGGCCCGAAATCCCTCAATGAGTATTTTGCTAGCAAAACATATATTCTGGGTAAATAATAAGATTTACATCAAACTCTCTTGAAATTTTGATGGAAACGTTTTGCTAAAATTTTAGATTTAATGGTGATTTCGCAGAGATCAATTAACGAAATATGATATTAAGGCATATGGAGCAGTTTTTTTAAAATCCTATTCGGATCTTTACCCAATGCTTGCAGTGATACCAATCTTATCTTGATTTACAGCCTCATGTATTATAATTTTAACCAACTCACTTACCATATGCCATAGTTAGATGCTGGTCTCCAGCTGCTTTGCTCCTCCAAAATGTGATATTCTCAAATTGATATATGTTCGAATACTAATGCAATAGGTTACACACAATGTCACCATGGTACTGTGTTCTCCAAGATTGTCCAAATTACTTACTGCAATCGGACCATTTCTTTGAGGCCAAACCAGTGAGAGGTTTTTTTAAGACGGAGAAGAAGACAAAAGATATAAAAAAAAGTGGGGTTGGGTTTATTCCAACGTGGCAGTCCATGTCACCAAATAAATAAGTTTAAAATGGGTCAAATAATGACATGGAGGTGTGTTAGCTGTTAAGGGTATATATGGCCCAATTTATTAACGACAGGGGTATAGTTGACCCCATTTACAAACGGAGGGTAAAATTGGCCCATTTTCGATAGTTCAGGGGCAATTTTGACCTTTTTCCGAATTTAATAGTATGATCTTAAGCTATTAATTTCTTATTATTATTATTTTTAAAGAAAGACAATGGGTCCCAACCCAACCTGGACTCTTGCACCCAACCCACTTCAGAAGTTGTGGGTCGTACTGGATTGTCTCGTCTGCGCAACTTGTATCTAAACCTTCTTTTCGTATTTCGGAGAAGGTATGGAAGCAAGTCATCTATGCTACCGGTTCAAAAACGTGTGAGCTAGCCTTTCGGCTTGACATGCATGCATGGACTGAAGTGGAAAGACCTATGTGTAGTTGCATGGGTAATTCGCGCAATTGTCCCTATCTTGAGGTGGTCTTTAATTTATGTCCCTCAAATCGTTGGTCTTTAATTTTTATCCTTCGGCACTTTAAATAATAAAAAAGTGGCCGAAAATATCCCTGACATTCTGGTTCGTACCCAGCGGAGTAAAAAAATAAAAATCGCAAGGAAGGTTTCATACCAAACTATGCCTATTTGGGCAAAGATACATAAAAAGTATGCCTTGTGCAGCATAGTTATGTAGAAATTAAGTTATCCTAAAGAACTATGCCTTGTGGCATAGTTTTTATGTAAAGTATGCCTTCTCCGGCATAATTCGATAGAAATTAAGTTACCCTACAGAACTATCAGTATAGTTTTATTCCGAATAGGCATAGTTTCTATGAAAACCTTACTTTGCGGAATTGTGTTTTTCTTTATTCTGTTGGGGTTCGAAGCTAGAGTCTCTGGTTTCATAGACCAACGAATAAGGGTACTTTGGTCTAGCAATTTCATTAAATGAGAAGTGGAACAAAAATTAAAGACCAGCTATTTGAGGGGTAAAAATTAAAGACCAGTCCACATGAAGAGCAATTCGCGCAAAAAAAATGGGGCAATTCGCAGAATTGCCCTTCTTTTGGGGTGGTCTTTAAATTTTGCCCCTCATATTTGAAATCTTTAAGTTTTGCCCTTCGGCTAAACCCCATGGGTTCTAGGTTCGAACCCCCACACAGTCAAAACTTAAAAAAAAAAATCGCAAGACAGAGTTTAAATTCGCTATGCCCCCACCGGCATACACTTGTGAAGGAATTACCAAAGTTATGCTGGACCCGACATACTTATGCCTTATGGGCAGACTTGGCATAAGTATGTCGGGTCCGGCATAACTTTGATAATTCCTTCACAAGTTTATGCCTGATCCGACATAAAAGTTTGCCCATTAAAAGTATGCCCCCACCGGATGAGGGTACCTAGGAAGAATTTCATTGTCCTCCTTCCAATATTATTACAGAACTAAAAGGCTTCATGGTAAAAACTTTATGCGTGGCCTCTTCCACTCATCGTCATGCAAATGCTGTCATAGTGTTAATACTCATGAAAAATTATCATAGTGTTAATACTCATGAAAAACTAGGCTTAGATATAATGGAACAAAATCACGATAACTACTCTTTTCTAACACTACCCCATAATATATTAACAAGAGCAGTTATAATATATCCAATACAGGAAATGTAGCAAAGAAAGTCTTTAGGCCACATTGACACAAAAACCACTTGAATTTTAATAGAGCATTTTGATGTCACTAAAAATCTGTAAAAAGTTGACATGAGATCTCAAAGTTATGCCGGACCCGGCATAACTTATGAGGGAATTACCAAAGTTATGCCGGACCTGACATACTTATGCCAAGTCTGCCCATAAGGCATAAGTATGCCGGGTCCGGCATAACTTTGATAATTCCTTCATAAGTTTATGCCGGGTCCGGCATACACGCGACCCAAACCTTGCCTTGCAGTTTTCTTTTTTAATTTATGCTTGAGCGGGGGTTCGAACTCAGAACCTCATGATTTCTGCGTGAACGCTTAGTGTTGCAATGCGAAGGGCAAAAATTAAAGACCAGCAATATGAGGGGCATAATTTAAAGACCACAAATATGAGGGGCAAAATTTAAAGACCACCCCAAAAGAAGGGCAATCCGCGCAAAAAAATGAAAAAAATGTAACTGCATATGGTATTTTTGTTTAAACATGGCCCAGATAATTTGGAACTCTAGAATTTTGGCCCACATCCAATGCTAGGGCTTGCGTCCAAGTCATAACTCCAAAGAAAGACTTTAGCAGGTCGGATTACTTGCACCTTGTCACATTTTTTTAGACTACATTTTATTATTAAAGGGGGATTGACCTATATATACATTATAAGAAAAGTATTTACGAAATATAACGAAATTTTTCATTTTACAAAACATAGCAATAGATTTCTTCCAAAACATATATGAAATTTTAGCTCAAGTTTTTTTTTTTTTATAATGTTTTTCATTTTTTAAAAAATGTTTTTTTTAAATAATTAATTTTTTTTCTTGCTCAATTCCTAAAAAAAGCGCTCAAAAATTTGTGTGTGAACATGTCTGAAATGTGTATATCTCGCTCAAAACTTAAAAGTTCACTCAAAATTTTGTGTATGAAAAATGTATGAAATGTGTATATCTGGCTCAAAGCTTAAAGCTTTCGCTCATTTTGTGTATAAAAACAGTATAAATTACGTGTATCTCGCTCAAGGCTTAGAATTTCGCTCACAATTTTTGTATATAACATTCATGCTAGGTTTCTGGAAAATTAATACAACTACAACACATTATGTACAACATTCATACAATATTCAAGGCTTAAAAAATAACTCAAAATTTTATGTATGAAATGTGTATATCTCGCTCAAGGCTTAAAAAGTTCGCTAAAAATTTGTGTATGAAAATTGTATTAAAAATTTCGCACACATACACACATTTCATACAGTTTTTATACACAAAAAATTGACTGAATTTTTTTTTTGAAATATATTTATTTAAATAGATTTTTTTTTTTAAAAAAAAAGTATGAAAAATGAAGGTCTGTTATATTTTGTAAATAAAAAAAAATATTGTTATGTTTTGTAATAAAGAGTCTTCAGTAGGTCGCTAATGTCATTTTCTCTTTATTAAATAAGGTCACGGTTAGCTTAATGAGCTAATATCACCTTTAGACATAGTTGAATTCAAGTAATTTTTTTCATGAAGACAACTAAGCTGATGGGGATATATAATTTAAATAGTAGCATAATAAAAGGTCATTTGTGCAAATGTCCTAAACCATATGGTAGGGTCAAGGTTTAGTCGTAAAACGGGTCATTTGCACTTTTATCCCTATTTTGTGGCGGTCTTTAATTTTTCCCCTTCAAATGGACTGGTCTTTAAATTTTTGGACCTTCAAAATCAAACTCTTGGCATAGTTTATGCATCATAATATCCCAAGTCATGCCAAAACTAATGTCCTGCTAGGCATAAGTTTGATTTTGAAGGACAAAAAATAAAGAATAGCCCATTTGAAGGACAAATATTATAGACCAATCCATTTGAAGGACAAACCGTGCAATTACTTGTTGTGATACTAGTAATTATTTAACATTTTTTTTGTGCGGCTTGTCCTTCAAATGCACTGATCTTTAATGTTTTCCCTTCACCTAATAGGCTAATATCATGAGGTTTGAGGTTTAAACTCCAGCTCAGTAAAAATAAAATAAAATTATAAGGCAGAGTTTTACCTACCTTAAGGCAGAGTTTGAAACTCTTCCTGATACCTGAGATCTCTGCCTTGAGAATTCAAACTCTAGGTTGAGATTTTTTTTTAAACTGAGCGGGAATTCGAACCCGAAAGCAGAAGATTTTTAGCTAAGGACTAAAATTAAAGAGCACTAATTTGAGGGATAAAAATTAAAAATCAGTACCTTTAAAGGACAATCGTGCAAATGACCCATTATTTAAAGGCCCAAGAAATGGTGTGTACGATTTCGGAAGCGAAAGAGAATAAAACCCTAGCTAGGTTTTGAGGTATATAAGGTAGACGGAGTAATCACAGAAGCTCCCATTGCCAGAGCTTGAAGCAGCAGTATTTGTATAATCTCCATCGTCAGGTATGAATGGGACTTTTTATCTGTGAAACAACATAAACATGTCTGTGTTAAAGTTGTTTTCTTCTTCTTGTTGTATAGAAAAGAAAGATGGCAGCAACATATGCAGCGATGAAGCCAACAAAGCCTGGGCTTGAGGAGCCACAAGAAGGTATTAGCAAGATTAGGATCACTCTCTCCTCCAAGAATGTTAAGAATCTCGAGAAAGGTATCTCCTTGTTTCTTCTATCTGCTTCATTTATTCTTATATCTTAGATTTGGGACTAGGGGTTTGCTCGTTAGTATAATAGGGTAATGAAATCAGTTTTGATATATTACATGTATTGTTGTCTAACAAATCAATGGTATTTGCTAGTTAAAATAGCAGATTCTGAACCCTTCCTTTTTCAACTTTGGACCTATGATTTTCATTCCCTTGTTATGAATTATACTTGGTCTTTCAAATGCTGAAAATAAAACTAGTTAATGTGTTAAAAGATGAGAATTTTGGGAATGGAGCATTGCTTGAAATTACGTTAATGGTTTATTTGTGGTTGTGCTTTTGGTTTATTGTCAATCAATAACTGAAAAGTATATCCTGATTTTATCTAGTGTGTGCTGATTTGGTTCGTGGTGCCAAGGATAAGAGGCTCAGGGTGAAGGGACCAGTGAGAATGCCCACAAAGGTCCTCAACATTACCACAAGAAAGTCTCCTTGTGGAGAAGGTACTACCATTCAATACGTTTTTTCATTGTGTTATGGAGCTTATGCTGTTTGCTTAAATTTTCCCTTTTTGACACTATGCATCTCTATTCCTCTCTGCATATATTTAACTGGAGATATTATATTACTGAATCCAATCCAGAGGTTCTTGTATTGCATAGAGGTATCTTTTTTCAGCCCACTAATCATGAAAAGAATTAACTAGACATTTGTTTAGGTTGAACTTTTTACATTGATATTGAAAGATGGTTAGTCTATGTAGTCCTACATCTTCCTAGTTTGTGGTTTCATAGGAACATAAACTTCTTGTGTTCAAAGTGTATTTGCTGGATAATATTGAGATGTTTACCGCCATGGACAGGGAAAAAGAGAGTTTGAAAGCTTGAGCAGTGTTTTGATCAAACAATTGATTCATTTGATATTTTTTATCTCAACTACATCTGAGCCCTGACACAACAGTAGATCATATATGTACGTCAGGACCCCGAACCACATTTCCATTACACTCATAAAACAATCCAAGTGCTTGTTGTTGTCTGTCTTAGAAGCTAACATGCAGAATCTATGGAGGTGTAGCCTCTTGTATGCTTCTTTTTATTTTGTTTCATGGTGTTGATTTGTGGTTTCATCAACAGAAAATTGGTTATTCGAAGAGATTTGTCTTCTGGAATGTTGTTCTCATTAAATAGAGTTTATACTTATCCTTTGTTTTTCTCTACTCACAGGTACAAATACATGGGACAGATTTGAGCTTCGTGTTCACAAGCGAGTGATTGACCTTTTCAGCTCACCAGATGTTGTCAAACAAATCACCTCAATCACCATTGAACCTGGTGTTGAGGTTGAGGTCACTATTGCTGATTCCTAGATCTCCATTGTCTTTCTTAGATAGATGAGTTAATCTTATATGCTCTGGTATTTTGGCCTGCAGACTTTTATGTATTACAAGTTTTTTGGAGTTACAATTTTGCTGTTAAAAAACTAGACTTTGATAAAAGCAAAGTGGTTTGTTTAATTACTTAGCAATTTTCTTGAATTCCTACCGTATATTACTTCAAAATAGCCAACTTGGGGCATTCAATTGTTTACTTATTTCATAAACTGGTTAGACCTTAAATTTCCCAAATTGGAGAAAGTGATGTACACGACTGTTTTTCATTTGAGATTCTGTTTCAGAATCCTTAAGACGCCCAAAATTATTGTTCGTTGCTAATGTGATCTAATTTGATTGGACAACCATTTTCGGTGATCAAGTGAAAATTGCTTACGATAGATGGTTCTAACAAAATATTTGGATAGTGGAGCGTCTTATCTTTTTATAACAACCATAACCTAATGTATGTTACCTAGTTTGTCAAATATTAAACGGCAAACTTAGAGTTTGGTTAAATTGAGGATTTAAACGAAGTTTCACAGAAGCGATTACTCAATTTGAGTAAACGCTCGATAAATTGACTATATTTTTCTCAATCTCTGCTCCAAATCTTGAAACGGGGGTAGATATATTTTTTGTTAAGTAAAAACGGGAGTAAATGTATTAAATTGAAAGATGTACGTATAGGTTTAGACGCAACATATCAAGGAGCTGAGACAAAAGTCGCGGTAGAACATCTAGACAAAAAATCGTTATGCAAACTTACTATTGTTTGGCTTGATATCATGAAAAATGAAATCTGAACGCCAATTCAAAACCTTAAAGTCAATAAGTGGAGTATTCTAAACAAAACTAATATCTAATGGGAGTAATTTTTTTTTAAAATTATACTAAACTGAAATAAATTTAAAAATACGTTGATTTAACTTGACCAAATAAAATGTGTACCTAATATTACTAAATCACTAAAATTCTTAATTTAAGTACAACATTAAGATTGTAAGCCTCAAACAACTAAATACAATTTAAACATAAGATGTTCAAGGTGGACATGGGATATTCTTGGAACTTAAGGGCAAATGATTCAAGCTGCGATGGACGAACTCTAGACGTTTTGAGGCAATACCGTAGGAGGGGCGTTATCCTACTTTAGCCCTCCATAATTGCATTGGAGCATATTAAGGTTCTCGCTCTCGAGTAAGTCCAATTTCCATTTAAAACATTTACTCCCTTGTTTCAATTTATTTGTCTTTTTCTTTTTAATGCGTTTTCAAAAAAAATGTCTCTTTCCTTTTTTGATAACTTTTTAATTCCAACTTTACACGTGACACATTTAAGACACAAAATTAAAGGGTATTTTGGTATACTCTACATATCCTTAATTTAAGACCACAAATCGAAAGTCTTCTTTATTTTTTTAAACGGGAGAGTATAACTTATCACTTATCGAAGCGCATAGAGAGTACAATCTTTATGAGTATAAAAATGTGTTTCTTCTCGGTGCTTTTTTCCAACGAATATGGAAACGCCCTTTATCTTCAAGATATGCTAGTTTCACCTTCATTTATAGTTGAAAATTTGATATCACCAGTACTTTATATGTCGAAATAAGAAAACGGGAACAATTTGAAAATTAACCAATCGAGTAGTAATAAGCTCCGATCTGAAAAGATGTCTATAGATCACTAAAAAGTTCAATTTGGAATAATTTGAGGTCCAATAGGGCAAAGCACTTCCAGGTTCAATATTAAACTCAAAATTCAGAAGAAAGAATAACAAAAATGAAAAGAAGTAAAGAGTTAATGTTTGGGGGGTTGGGGTTTGGGCTGTTAGGAATAAGGAGAAGAAATCATGGGCAAGCAACTCTTGTCATTACTCATTCCCATTGAATAGCAAATGCCCACACGTTATTTTTAACACAATAAAACAAGTCTGTGCATGTCCCTGCATGCTTCTAGCTACACCATTACCCAACTCCATGGAGTTCAATCACTGTCAACAAGTCAGTTTTTTAAACTGGTTGGATCATTCCATCATTCATTCCCTAAGTTGACCGCAGCCCATAAGCATTTACAGAAAACAAAGGGTTTTGATTGAACTGTCCATATTTACTTGGTAGGAGGTGAAAACTTCCACAAGAAAAGTGTAGATTCACTTCCTCAAATAGTCTTTTCGTTTCACTTTTTACATAGAGAGAGAGAGAGATGTGACGATGATCAAGGCTGAATAAGTTACGTCATTTCTCTGGTCCTTCAGGACTTCGCCCATTCGAAATACTGACAACAGGCACCTCTAGCAGCAGTCCAATTCCCACACCCGAAGAAGAGACTTCCTTGCTTTGGACCTGGTTTTCGGAACATCCCTTTGCTGCTCCTTACTCCACAGAAACAGTAAGGATGATTTTGCAATACTGGAGAAGGCATGTCCCTCATCTTTTGAGGTTGAAAAGAAGAGGGAAATGATGGGTGATCTGGGGGCAGCTTCCATGTAAGGGGTTCATCATTTGATTGATACATCAGAGAATCGGTGATAGAGAATCTAAAACCCTTGTGCATGAGAAAAGCAAGCAAGCGGGCTGTATTTTTGGCATCATCCAGACCACAGTGAGCACGGCCCTGCCATGCTAGGCCAGCCATTTGGACTGCATCTTTCAAATTGCACCTTGCACCTCCAAAAACCTCTCGGAAAGGAACCTTCAAGTTGATCCAACTGAAAGATGTTTTTAAGGTTAACCCAAAGATAAAGAGCTCCAATTCAGAACACAGATAAAATAAGAATACAAACCTACCGGTTGAAATAAGGAGGCTTCCTGATCTTTTTGTATCGGCATTCTGATTCCAACATCACACGGCAATCCCAACTGGACCATGTGACAACTGCAAAGTTCGTGTTCTTTATCCCTTTCTTCTCAAGCCACTTGTCATGCCTAAGGAGAGCTTCACTTAGAGTAACACCTCTGTCAACCTGACAAACGAAGAAAAAAAAAACATTTTTTCATGACTCAGCTGTTACAACAATAAACCCACACAAAGCAGCAATAGATTACCAATACTCACAAGGAATGTCAAATCTACTCGAGAAAAAAAATACTCCAAACTACAAGCCTGTCCTTAAAAAATGCATTATTCTTTCTCAGTGTTGTCAAAAGCAAAACGTATAGACAAGTTTTGTGGTTTCAAGCAGAAAAACGATGACTGGGATTAACGCAATTCAACTGAGTGCTTTAAGCGAAGATGCAAATTAAGAAAAATATGAGAACTACATAATGGCAAAAAAATAAACTATAAACACGAATAGATGATGGGTAGTAAGATACATGTCTTTTTTTTTTATCAGTAAAGGATATACAGTAAGACACATATATCAATACATAGAGTTTAAGTACTCCCTCCGGTTCAAAATAAATGTCCACTTAGCCTTTTTCACAAACCTTAAGAAAATACTAACTCCTAGAAGGAAGAAAATGTATTTTCACTAAACTACCCTTAATTAATAAGACTCTTGCTTATTTATTGCCTTGAGTAAATAGGGGCCAAATCTGGAAAAATAAAGGCAATTCCTTCTTGATTTTGTCAGTGGACACTCATTTTGAACCAAAAAAAAAGGGCTAAGTGGACACTTATTTTGAACCGGAGGGAGTAATAATTTACAACTCTAATCTTAGACGAAATCCAATAATCGGTAGCAAATCAAACACTTACAACCAACCTGAAGTTGCTGGATACCAGTCAGATCTTTGCAGAAATCACTCAGTTGTTGATTGCACGTTGGCCTCACGTAAGTTTGAAAACAAGCCTCCAGCTGGCCAGTTGTGCTATTCACTATTACTGATGGAAACTCTATTATCTCCTGAGGGTGAGGATTCTTTTCTTTATCACATGTTGCCTCAAAGTCAATAACAACAAAGTATTGGAAATCTTGGAACCGATAATCATACTGATAATTTTGAGGGAACATGTTTAATAGGCTGTAATGGTAGTGATTATCCACTGAATATGGATAGGGCTGGCTTTCAATCACGGAGCGCAGATGCATATTTGAGTTAGGATAAAAGGCTGACCATAAACCAAAGCCATGCTGATAGACAGTGTGGTTCGGAGATTCTTTTGAAGCCTTGATAGGTTCACCACTCAATGTGCAGTCCAAGCTATCCCCACCAGGATGAATATAGGTTCCATCACTAGCCTCCGGTAAGACTTTGACCGCAGTCCTACTGTAGTGCAGATTATGGGGATAGCCTGCATTCTGAAGGCATCTTACAGATGCCTCACAGTTCGTATGCATAGTATCTGCAGTCCAAGGGTAAACAACAAACGCATCAGAGAGGTACTAATGAAAGTGTTCCACAAACATGAATAAATACAGATCCCAAAGTGCATAATTTCCACAAACTCAATAAACCAAAAAGAAAATTCTTAAACAAATATGACAAGACTGGCTTATAATATAGGACTTGAATATCAAATCTCATTGCCGCTTGTGAGTTATTTGATGACTGGCTTATAATATAGGACTTGAATATCAAATCTCATTGCCGCTTGTGAGTTATTTGCTGTATGGTACTTAGCTAAACAAAAATATGCTTGAAAAATCAGATGACTGAAGAGGCTTTTCCAAAGTTCCAATTAAATGTCAATGCAGATCTGCAGCTTTTCTCCCTTAAGATAGCAGCCCAAACTCTACCTATTCAATGGCCAAGGCAACTACTTTCCAAGTGAACTAGTCTATAACCTGAATACACAAGGACCAACCAAAATCTTGATGCTTATATTATTTGAACAGACTTCAGACACTAGAAAGACAGCTCAATCCAAGCTTTACACAAGCTCTGGCGTCTGGTTTGAATATTTTTATTAAGTTAAGAGCTCTAGCTTTTAAGAGGATACACCAGTAAGCAGGGACTTTTGCATACAGCAGAGAGTAAGCTGACAAAATATGGTTCAATACATGATACGCATCTTCATATTGCTGTCAGGAGACATAAGTTGCACGTTTCCTTGTCAGACGTCAAATAGTAGGTTTAAGTTCCAGCAGAGATACGAAAGCCATAAGGTGCTATTTTACAAATAAAAGAAATTCTAGAGTTCTAGCAGAATCTCAGAATACACTCAATAGATTGAGTTGCTTTGCACCCACTCAAGCTACTAAACCTTAATAGATCTTTTGACAGGAAGATCGTATTATTAATCGCTACACTAAATGCAGTAGCAATCAAGAGATACTTTCCTTCTGTGGTAGTTTTTCTACCCAGATTGATCTCTCCAATAAGCATTTCCACTAAATAGCAAAGATTTGCTTCACACAGAACAAAGAGGAGAAGAAAAGACAACCAGTTCTGTTAAAAACTAAAAGGGCATACATCTTTATCAGTAACTAAAAGGAGGATACTATATTATTTGTCATTATACAAGTCTCAAGCTTAGTTTAGCTCCTTTGCTAATCAAAAATTAGAAAAGAAGTTTTATTAAGTACCCATGTCTTTGTATGGGCATGGAATACAGGTAGCTTATGGGTGTGTCTATAATTTTATCTTCATCATGGTTTGAGCTCCTTGGATTTGCTACTGGAAATGAGAGCTATTGAGAATGTTATAATGCCCATGTATGTCTAATTGACGCAGCAACTCAATCAGCCCTAATATGACTATGACCTTAGAGAGTCTTCTAGTTAGAAAATAGTGGAGCAAATCAGATGGTAACTTAAAAAGTACTTGGAGGATAACTTTTAGAAGTTCCTACGAGGGGTATCTCGCACATTCCAGAAAAAAGAGAGTTGCTTGTGCATTTTCTTGAAGTGACTTTAATAAACCATTTGGCAGATTTTATACAAGTGACTTCCGCGCAGTCATTTAGCATTCAACAGATTTTGCCCCAGAAATAACTTAGGCATTTGGAAAGTGACTTCTGTGCTTTGTGAAGTTGGTAACTCTGAAAAAGTTGCCAATCTAATTTTTTTTCTTGTGAACTTCTTGTCTTTCAGTTATTTCCTATTTACTTGGCAAGCTAGCAACTTGACTGCTACTAAAGTAAACATTAAACAGTTTCAATAAGTTTCCCTAACTACCAGCTATTGGAACATAAAAGTAGCAGACCCAAGTAACAACTATGACCACAAACTCGTCAGGATTCTCAGACCATCTATATTACTCCCTCTGTCCCAATTTCTTTGACACTTTTCACTTTTCGAGA
This sequence comes from Lycium barbarum, assembly GCF_019175385.1. Classification (NCBI taxonomy): domain Eukaryota; kingdom Viridiplantae; phylum Streptophyta; class Magnoliopsida; order Solanales; family Solanaceae; genus Lycium; species Lycium barbarum. The sequence goes on from NC_083342.1 coordinate 108,730,457, forward strand.
GTCAAACTTCTTGATTTTGACCATGTGTTTGAACATAAAATCTTTAAAATTTTCAATTTGTTTTTTACATATTTGGAAACTAAGTAAAAAGTACGATAAGTCACCATAATTAAAAATTTAAAATATTTAAAAGACATGTAAAAAAATTACGGTCAAAGAACAACTCATTTGACTCTCAAAAAGTGAAAAGTGTCAAACAATTAGGGACGGAGGGAGTATGTAAGTTAATCCAATTTCTGGGCAAACTGAATCCACAGAGAAGCAATGAGAAAGAAAAGAAAATACTAGAGAGCCGACAATGGTGCCAACTAAAAAGCTTGAATTGTGGAGAAGCGTTCCGGAGAGTAAGGGTTTTAGGATAAGTAGAAGTAAAACTGAATATATGCACTGCAAGTTTAGTAAGCACAAGGAGAGTGAACTTGAGGAGAGATTTAGATAAGACTATGGTGACAAGTGTTACCGGAGAGATATGAGGTAGAATGACACCTAACAAAGTGAAAAGCAAGATCTATACAACAGTTATAAGACCAACCACGTTAGAGGAGAATGAATGTTGGGCCGGTAAAGTCCAACATATCCACAAGATGAGTGTGAGAGATGTGGATGCTTATGATGGATGTGTGCGGTCATACAAGACTAGACAAGATTAAAAATGACTACACGCAACAACAGGTACAAGTAGCACACATTAAGAATAAAATGAGAGAAGGTTGGTTGAGATAGTTTGGTCATGTCCTACATCGACTTCCGGATGTACCGATCTGTAGGTGTGAAATCATGATGAGTAAAAGTGTTAAAAAGGGACGATGCAGATTTAAACTCACGGGAAGGGAATTGTCTCGAAAGACATACAATCTCTTAGAATCCATGCAAACCTAGAGGAAAATAGGACACAATGGAAAAAAACGAAATGTATAGGCAGTACCAATTAGTTGGGAATATATATTAGTCATGTCAGTATGTTAACTTTAGGTACTATGTTTACTATGAGTCTTTTAGGCATTTAAGATTTATATGCCAATAGAATATATAGAGCCTGTTTGGATGGGCTTAAAAAAGCAGCTTATAAGCTGGAAACAGCTTATAAGCTAAAAAAAAATAAGTTGGGGTAGGCCAACTTATTTTTTTTGGCTTATAAGCTGTTTTCAGCTTATAAGCTGCTTTAGATAAGCTAAGCCAAACGGGCTCAATTAATTTTTTGGGCTTATTTTAAGCACAAAATGGCTTTAAGCTGGCCAGCCAAACACTCAAAAAGCTGAAAACAGCTTATAGGCAACTTATAAGCCAATCCAAACGGGCTTTTTTACCTCATATATAATTGGTCTGAAATAATTGTGGGATTTCACTGGGTATGTTGTTGTTGTTGTATATAATTGGTCTGAAATAAACTTTTTTTATTTTAAATTCAAGTAAAAAGTTTCATTGGTATTAACAAGGCCAACTTGGCCATATACAAGAAGTATACCAAACAGGAGAAACCTACAAAATATGGTTCTCTCCAAAAGACACCCAATCCTCTAAACAAATAGGAACTACATGGGTGCACCAAAAGAAAATAAGGGAACGGAGACTTACTCCTTAATTGAGCTTAGCTCATCTCCACCCCTTCAAAAACTCTCCTATTTCTCTCATTCCAAACGACCCACATTAAAGCAAGAGGAGTAACATTACAAGCCTTGTGCCTTCTTCTCCTAGCTCCACTCTTCCAGCTGAACATCAACTAATCAACTCCTTCACGGATCTTGGCATAGCCCAGGAAACGCCAAACCATCTAAAGATATCCCACCATAACAGTCTGAAATAAGCTTAAATGGACCAATATGGTCAGCGAGCATTCATATAGCTGACCCCAAATTGTTTGGGATCAAAACGTAGGTGTTGTTGCTTTCTTTTTCCTTTTCTTCTCTCGTGGAAGCGGGTGTAGAATTAGTGCAGCCTTACTATTACTCCAACCATTGAGTGCATTGAATAACAGCAGAATAACGTAGCCGAATAACAACTTTTTTGAACAAAATAGCATCTCTAAAACAAAAGTATCATTGCTCTTTCTTTTTTTTGGACCGGTAAGTACCATTGCTCTCTAACAGGTTAGGAAGAGATAATACATTCATTTAAACATCAAAGTCAAGTACCACCAGAACTTCAATTCTAAGTTACAACATAAACTCCACTGTGATGAGGGGGAAAGCAAAATATCGATAACCTAAAACAAACTTTATCCCCCATCCCACCAAATAATCTTCCCCTAGAAATTATGTCTACCCAAGGGTGTAGCTTAGTGGTCAACGAAGTAGGTGTGACCCTCGGAGACTAAAGTCAAACCTCAGGAGAGACAAAAACACTACTAGGTGATTTATTTTCATCTGCCTTAATCTTAGTTGGAAACATTACTCGATATCTGTATTGGCGGGAGTAGGAGGTACACGATGGAATAGTGGTGAGAGGTAAGTAGGTACCTCGTGGAACAGTCGAGATGCGTGCAAGCTTACTCAGACTCTACCTATATGAACAAAAACTGCTTACCAATTATTCAACCTCAAAGTCTTCCTAGTATTTCCCTAACAATAGCTTTTCATGGACTATTATCTTAATAAAAAGGAAAACAAAAAAAAGAGCAAACACCAATAGCACTACCTCATCAAGAACTTACTCTTTCACATCTATTCACAACCAAAAACCACTGTGAATCAAACCCTTTGTCATTACATTAAAAAACAATTACACAAATCAACCCACAATTCCTATACTTCAGTCCTACCCCACAATTCCTGAAAATTCAAGAATCAATATCCCACCATCCCAAATTCCACACTCATAAAACATACAATAAATAGCACAAATACCCATATCAAAAAAAAAAAAATTACCTTTATGCTCTACAGAGATCATGATCTCAATAATTAAGATCCCCAAGCAAGTACATCAGATCTCTTCCTCAATTTTCCTACACAAACACACACTCACTAAAATTCACTAATAAAAAACATTAAAACATAGGCATCTAAGCATAGATATTAATTATATAAATAGAAATAAAGAGTAAAAAAGTATGAGAGAAATAAAAAAAAAACCTTGAGCCCCTTTGTGATCTGAGTTACCGCACAAAGAAGAACAAAGGGAACAAGTAAAGTAGGTTATACTTGTACTTTGCATTTATTATTAGTAAATTCTTTATTTTTACTACTAACTTTTTAGTAACTTATTTTAATGGCTTAATATCCAGATGGACCCTTAAAGTTAGCATGTTTTGTAAGATAGGCATATAAACTTATAAGGTGACCAGATAGACACTTAAACTTACTCAAAGTGTATTTTTCAAGTTTTTCAGTTGTTTTGAAAACAAAAACTATATTTTTCAAACATTCACAATTTTCATGGCCAAACAAGCCCTAAATATATCACAAAATATTTTTTTTTTTAAAATGCAAAAATAAGGCAAACGCATATACATGAGACTATAAATGTGCACTTAAACCAATAAATACTCGCTAATCGCAATTTTGCAGCTTTCAATTAACTCGGTTTTTTTTTTACACTTGAATAATTAAAAAACAATAACTTTAACCAATAAAAATCCTTAAAAAAAGAAATTTCTTAATTGAAATTTCTTTTTTTTAAGGATTTTCTTCTCGGCTTTACAATTTTCTTAATTTGAAATTTCTTTTACACTTGAAATACTGAACTTAGAAATTTCTTAATTTGAAATTTCTTTTTTTAAGGATTTTTATTGGTTAAAGTTATTGTTTTTTAATTATTCAAGTGTAAAAAAAAATCCGAGTTAATTGAAAGCTGCAAAATTGCGATTAGCGAGTATTTATTGATTTAAGTGCACATTTATAGTCTCATGTATATGCGTTTGCCTTATTTTTGCATTTTAAAAAAAAAATATTTTGTGATATATTTAGGGCTTGTTTGGCCATGAAAATTGTGAGTGTTTGAAAAATATAGTTTTTGTTTTCAAAACAACTGAAAAACTTAAAAAATACACTTTGAGTAAGTTTAAGTGTCTATCTGGTCACCTTATAAGTTTATATGTCTATCTTACAAAACATGTCAAGTTTAAGGGTTCATCTAGGTATTAAGCCTATTTTAATCTCCTTATTACTCCATATAATATAATTTATTAAAATAAGTAAATGTTTTACACGTGTGGTTTATTGTCGCACGTGACAGTTTGGGTTAATGAAGAAAGGGTGTCCACAAAATATGATATATTGGGTCGGGATATTTTCACAAAGAATATAGAATAATATCAAACTAACTTTTTGACTCATTGTGGGTCGTGGCATTGGCAAACGGCAACATAATAATAATAATATATTAGTACTAAATTATAAGGCATGAAAAAATAAGGTTAGTAAAAGTTTTTAGCATGAAAATTGCGATATGAAAGCTAGGAAAAGTAATGGCATTACTACAAAAATTTATTACTTGGGGAGGAAAAAAGGATTTGATGTTTATCCTTTTTATATTTGGATTTTCCATTTTTTTAAAGAGAAAGTGCAAAATATTTACCATATAAGTTTCTACTTTTTAAGGAGATATAATTCTTTTTTATATTTGACTAATCTTTTTCTTGAAAGAAAAGTTTTTGGTATTTTTTTTTTGGGCAATTGGCGCGAATGCCCTTCAAATGCGCTGGTCTTTAATTTTTGCCCCTGTAATGCGTGGTCTTTAATATTTGCCCTTCTGAGCTAAAAGATAATAAGAAAAAGACGTTACTACCCCTACCCATAACATATAAAAACCTGAAAGTCTGTAACGAATCCCAAACATCCAATTAAACCTATCCATCATTCCAACAACAAACCTTTCAATCGTTCCAACATTTCACCGGAGAAATCTCCATTGATTTTGCTGCTACAACGTCGCAAAAGGTAAATACATAATATATAGCGTTTCAATTGAACGTAATTCAACTCAATTTGATGCTTTATTAAGTTTAGATTTGTTAATATTTGAAAATAACAACAAATCATCTTCTATGAACTAAACAACTGATATTCAGTTGAGATTCAACATTGCGAATCATAATTTTACTCAACAACATAGAATTGATCAAATTTATTGCTTTGTTCTGATTTTGATTGGTTTATACGTTCCATTTGATTAGTATACAATGCTCTATGACTTAGACTTGAAATTACAGTAACTTCAGTTGATAAAAAATAATCAGGCAAAGTTCTGAACAAGTATGCCGGAGGAGGCAGAAATTCGCCTTGCAAAAGAACAAAGTATGCCGTTAGAGTTAAACTTTCATTTTCATAAGCAAAACATCAAGTATACAAGTGTTAAGAACTAGAAAAGTATGCCGGGGGAGGCAGAAGTTTACTTTACAAAAGAACAAAGTATGCTGTTAGAGGCAACTTTCATTTTCATAAGCAAAATAAAAAAGTACACAAGTGTTAAGAATTAGACAAGTCTGCCGGAGGAGGCAGAAGTTCACTTTACAAAAGAACAAAGTATGCTGTTAGAGACAAACTTTCATTTTCATAAGCAAAACATCAAGTATACAAGTGTTAAGAACTAGAAAAGTATGCCGGAGGAGGCAGAAGTTTACTTTACAAAAGAACAAAGTATGTTGTTAGAGGCAACTTTCATTTTCATAAGCAAAATAAAAAAGTACACAAGTGTTAAGAATTAGACAAGTCTGCCGAAGAAGGCAGAAGTTCGCTTTACAAAAGAACAAAGTATGCTGTTAGAGGCAAACTTTCATTTTCATAAGCAAAACATTAAGTATACAAGTGTTAAGAACTAGAAAAGTATGCCGGAGGAGGCAGAAGTTCACTTTACAAAAGAACAAAGTATGCTGTTAGAGGCAACTTTCATTTTCATAAGCAAAATAAAAAAGTACACAAGTGTTAAGAATTAGACAAGTCTGCCGAAGAAGGCAGAAGTTCGCTTTACAAAAGAACAAAGTATGCTGTTAGAGGCAAACTTTCATTTTCATAAGCAAAACATTAAGTATACAAGTGTTAAGAACTAGAAAAGTATGCCGGAGGAGGCAGAAGTTCACTTTACAAAAGAATAAAGTATGCTGTTAGAGGCAACTTTCATTTTCATAAGCAAAATAAAAAAGTACACAAGTGTTAAGAATTAGACAAGTCTGCCGAAGAAGGCAGAAGTTCACTTTACAAATGAACAAAGTATGTTGTTAGAGGCAAACTTTCATTTTCATAAGCAAAACATCAAGTATACAAGTGTTAAGAACTAGAAAAGTATGCCGGAGGAAGCAGAAGTTTACTTTACAAAAGAACAAAGTATGTTGTTAGAGGCAACTTTCATTTTCATAAGCAAAATAAAAAAGTACACAAGTGTTAAGAATTAGACAAGTCTGCCGGAGGAGGCAGAAGTTCACTTTACAAAAGAACAAAGTATGTTGTTAGAGGCAAACTTTCATTTTCATAAGCAAAACATCAAGTATACAAGTGTTAAGAACTAGAAAAGTATGCCAGAGGAGGCAGAAGTTCACTTTATAAAAGAACAAAGTATGCTGTTAGAGGCAACTTTCATTTTCATAAGCAAAATAAAAAAGTACACAGGTGTTAAGAATTAGACAAGTCTGCCGAAGGAGGCAGAAGTTCACTTTACAAAAGAACAAAGTATGCTGTTAGAGGCAAACTTTCATTTTCATGAGCAAAACAAAAATTTACGCAAGTGTTAAGAACTAGAAAAGTCTGTCGGAAGGGGAAAAACTTCAGTTTACAAAATTACAAAGTATGCCGTGAGAGACAAACTTTCATTTTTCATAACCAAAACAAAACATTATTAACAAAACAACACCAAAAACACAAAAGATTGCATAAAAACCAAAATTATTAACAAGACAACACCAAAAAATCAAGACACACATAAATTAACTTAATTCATGAAGTTATGCCGGAACAGGCATAACTTTATGCCGGAACCGGCATAACTTCAGTTTCAAAAACCAAGAACTCTGCCGGACCCGGCATATGTTGCCTCAGACAAACACAGTCTTCATGAAAACCAGATTATTAAACAAAAACAACAGCAACAACATAACACAGCTGTTCACAGGCAAAACTTCAAGATTCAACAAAGAGAAAACCAAAACGCATATCAAAATCAACTAAAACATATTACGACATTCAAAAAACCAAAATATATACATGGGGAATGAAACTAAAGTTCAAAAAATCATACAGACACTGTAACAAAACACTATAATTTTAAATAAAAAGGATCAATTAAATATAAAAAAACAACGAAGACAAAGATATCAATTCAACAAACAACAATTTAACATAAAAACAAATATTGAAACGAGCAAAAGATCCAAATTCATATCTAAATTCTAGAACAGATAAGATAGACACAAAACAGAGGAGGAACGAAGAAGCAAAAAAAGAAAAGAAAAGGGCAAATGACGAAATAGAAAGGGTTTTAATGGGGTAAGGGTAATTTCGTCAAAAAACTTTCATTAAACAAGCGGCAAGGGCAAAAATTAAAGAAGGCATAAATGAGGGGCAAAATATAAAGACCAGCCCAAAAGAAGGGCACTCCGTGCAAAAAAATGTTTTTTTTTTGTCTTGTTCAACATCGTTGAGAATTTGCTTTGTTAGTTTATACTCTCTCCGTTCCAAAATAAGTGTCACATTAACAAAAATCACGCACACTAAACACTTAATAAATACATTGTGGAGTTTACCAAACTAGCCCTACTTATTAGATGTTTTTTTTAGAGGATTACTTCTTTAATACTAAGGGCATAATTGGAAACACTTGCCAATTTTTAATTTTTTTTTTGAATTCCTAAGGTGACACTTATTTTAGGACCAGTTTTTTTTTTTTTTGCTAACATGACACTAATTGTGGGATGGAGGAAGCATATGATATCTGATTAATTTGATCCCAACAGAACAGGCATGTGTTTCATGTCTTGTGTAGTGTCGTTTTTTCTTATTGTGCTAATACCTTAGCTTTATCACTTGTTTAGTAAAATTTGACATTCTAAGTTATTTTATGGGATAGCAATAACAATTCTGGAACAAAATACGGAACAATCTACTCCACGTTTAATTGAACTTTTGATTATGGAATTAAAATTTCGAGTTTATTTTACTTTTATAACACACTCAATGTGGATAATAATTTTGAGAATTAATCCTGAAATAAAGAACCAAAATGACAAGATGTTTGATAAGAGAAAAAAATATCATGTAAGCTAAGTTATTATTTAAATTTCAATACTAATAATTTTATTTTCATCACAGAAAATATCATAAATTATTAATATATTAAAAACTCATAAGTTAAAGGAGCATGTGAGCAAAAAGAAGAGGAAAATAAGATTGTGTCAATTGAACATATATTTTTTTTTTTTTTTGAATGTTGTTAAGGTTTTAGACGAAAGTATAATAGTGTTGTTTAAAATAATACTTGTAGAAAACATAATAGCGTGCGTAAAAGACGATTCTGAAAAATTAAATGAGACTTGAAAATATTGATGAAGCCTTGAATAAAATATAATATTTAATAAGATTTATAGGAAATGTGATAATTTGCATGAAATAAAACTTACAAGCATTGTTAAGATAAAAAAATGTCATTTAAAGAAGACTTATAAATGTGACTAAACTTTAAAGTAAAATACTGTTTAACATAAGATTTGTATAAAATATGATAATTTGCTCATAAATAATAGCTGTTGAGAAGAGATTTGGCAATTTTAAACTTTGAATAAATCATATCATTTGATTATAGCAATGTAGAAAAATCTGAGCTTATAAATAGGATCTCAAAAAGGAAATGAATTTTCTTTCTCCTTTTATCATTTCTTATTAATTATGCTTAGCTAAAAAAATATGCATGATTAATTCAAACTTGAAGAATTATTTATAAAATTGACTAAGAGTTTATATTTGCATATCAGTGACATTTCTTAAAAAATAATAATGATTTCTTTTACTCCAAGTATGTTATTGAAAATCAATTGTCTTAACAAAAAAAAAAAATATTATAGATACTGTAAATTGACTACCCATTATATTAAACTAACCCAGTAATTCTGCCAAGGTTCATCTAAGTTAAGAAAATAAAATAAGATAAGGTCAGTCATACAAAGCAAATCAAAATATACGACAATAAAATAAGGGAAAGGGGAAGAAAATTGAATGGATCTGGCCCATTTTAAGTCCCAACTGTTGGAACTATTCACGTTATTGGGCTTAGGCCCAGTGATTTTCTTTATATTGCTGCTGCGGGCAGAGCTGGACACGAGAAGAATGATGTTTCGTTGGGCCTTGACCCAACATCGAACGCGGAAGAAGAACGAATCCCTTGGACTCGTGTGCAATGATCATGCATAAATTTAATGTTGGTGAAGTACTATTAGCATACCACTACAATGGCCACTTGCTAAAATTTAAAGACATGTCCATATGAGCTCAAGATAAAAATAGCTATGTATGTACCATTTGTTTCTGGAAAAAAAAAAAACCAGAAGAAAGACAAAACAAGAGAAAAGTCAAATGGTACTTGACAACTTGACAACTTGTTGTTTAAAGGATATGAGCTCAATTTCAAGGCAACTTGACAACTTGCTTTACATGGCATTGGAAGAATCTATAAATTGAACATGCTCAGTTTGAAGTGCAATTACGAAGAGGAGAGGCGAAAGTGCTAAAGAAATAAATACATTCTTCGATTCCTTAGCCTTTTCCTTAGTTATTCAGTATAGGAAATTATTCTAGTTCTTTGCTTTTAATTAAATAGCGGAATTATTCTTCTTGAATATTTCTTCTATTTTCTTATTTAATAGACATCGATATTTTCGTTGGTTGTATTAACTCCAATATAGAGTAACTTTCTTTTGTGTTGAGCGAATGACGAATGACAGATCTTGATATTTCTATATAATAGTAGATATTATTCCTCAATTTCACATGTTTGAGCAGAAGTTTTCTGTTTAACTTTTATGCTTTACAGTTAGATGTTATTTTATTTGTTAACGTTTATCTAATTTATACTACCAATTAACTTGTTACTAATTCTGTAATCGAGAGATGTGGAAGAAGTAACATAGTTAATTGTCGTATTGATAGATGTTAACATTTATTTAGTGACATCTATCTCTTTTATGTTGTAATTAATTTTACACTTATTTGTAATCGAGAGAGGCGGATAGTGTATTGATTAGTTATAGCAAGTAAGATAACTGAAAGGGACTTCCTATAAAGAGCATGTTTCTGTTCAAGCATATATTTCTGGTGCTTTAATATTACTATTTTGATAATTAATTTATATAACCGAGAGGAGTGCGATTCATTCTTCAACTTAAGTAATAATATATAAATGTAATCGTGGGAGGCATTTATACATTTATGAGAAATATAAATTGAAGATTAAAGAATTTACTTTATAATATAAATATCAAGTGAAGTCAGGATCCCAACACCTTTTATTATATTTGTGAAAAACCAAAATATATCTCCATTGCTCTATTTGCGTATTTTTAGTTAATTAACTTACAACTCAACTCTTTCTGATTTCCTCAAATAGTAATTAAAACAAGAAACGTCTGTAGAATAGATAAACTAATCTCTGTGGGTTCGACACCTTTCTATATTATTATTTGACAGAGTACGAGTTAAAATATATATACGCTAGACACTCGTCAAATTTTTGGCGCCGTTGCCAGAGATCAGCAAAGTCTACTACAGATTAATTATTTTACTACTAATTTGAGAACCGTTTTACTTTTATTATTATTTTAACTTTTAAGAAGAAAAAAAAACTTCATGAAGTGTATGACCCGTTCCTCTTCAAGAGAACTAGTTAAATACGATCTTGAAATTGAAAAATCCTTAAGATTATTACGAAAAGGACAATCTCAAATTCCTTTACTGAAAGACATGGAGAACAATGAGAACAACCCACCTCCACCACATCAAGTGGAAGAACAATTAGATGAGGTGATACCACGACTTGCTAGGATACTTAAAGATTATGCAAGGCCAGATCACTTTGAAGGAGACCACCAATAGCGGCACATAACTTTGAAATCCGCACAGGCTTAATTCAGACCATCCAAAATTCATGCCAATTTACGGGTGATGTAAGTGAAGATCCTCATTCACACCCAATTGATTTTCTTGAATTAGTTGAAACTTGCAGGTACAATGGAGTCATAACATACACCATCAGGTTGCGACTTTTTCCCTTTTCACTAAAAGGAGAAGCCAAGACATGGTTGCGAGGCTTACTAAAAGGTTCTATTACTACATGGGACCAAATGACCCAAAAGTTCCTAAACAAGTATTTTTTTCACTTGCCAAAACAATTAAAATGAAACAAGAAATCAATAATTTTATGCAGACAAATACTGAATATGTATATCAGGCATGGGAAAGATTAAACTCAATGTTAAGAAAATGCCCACACCACGGTATCCAAGATTTTGATATTTTATATATTTTTTATCATGGCCTTAAACCCTCTGCTAGAAATGTAATTGATGCAGCATCAGGAGGATCCATAATAGGAAAGACCACTGCAGAAGCCACACAATTGTTGAATGAAATTTCAGAAAATGCTATTCAATGGCCTTCAAACAGAATGATTATCAAGAAAGCAACAGGACTGAATCAAGTTGAAGCTTTAAATTCATTGACACAAAAAATTGCGACTCTCACACAAAAAGTCCAGGCTATTTAGGTAAACGCTCACTCGCCATCTCAACTTGGGAATCGTGATATCTGTGGAGGTAATCACCCCAATCACGAATGCCAAGCTTCAACTCAAAATGAGAAACAGGTAAGTGCTATTGGTTACAGAAACAATTATTCATTTGGTAGTCCTATGGCACAAAAACATCCGGGATTTCAATAGGAGTAATCCTAATGGTGTTGAAAATCCTCAATGATTTTTTAATCAAAAGCAAAAGTTACAGGCATCACCTGGTTTCCAAAATCAAAATAGAGGGCAACAAAACATTCAACAATTTCAATAACATCCCCAAATAAATCATCAATCAGGCCTCGAAGACTTGTTATATAAGCACTTCAAGAATACTGATGACCTGATACAAAAACACATTAGGGCTACCGACGAGAGGGTCGAAATTCAATAATCAACCATCAAGAACTTGGAGATCCAGGTAAGCCAAATAACAACCCTCATGTCAGGACAAATTCAAGGTGCTCTACCAAGAAATACCGAGAAGAATCCAAGGGAGCACCTCAAAGCCATTGCCCTATGGTCAGGTAAAGCTCTTGATGATCCATATGCGGATGGACAAGGAACTCTACGAGAGGTAGAACAGGTAAATGCGAGAATAAAGAAGAACCTAAGCTTCCAAGTGAACAAAAAGAAAAAAGGAAAAAGGTGCAAGAAAATGAATTGATTAGAAATCCTCAATCTGTACCTCTCCCATTTCCTCAAAAGATGAAACGAGAAAAACTTGACAAATAGTTCTCAAAGTTTCTGGAAATTTTAAAACAGCTTTACATTAATATTCCTTTCACAGATGCTTTGACACAAATGCCTTCTTATGCTAAATTTCTTGAAGATATATTGTCAAGTAAAAGAAAATTGGAAGAAGTTTATGTCGTTAAGCTTACAGAAAAATGTAGTGCAATACTTCAAAATAAGCTTCCACAAAAACTTGGTGATCCAGAAAGTTTTACAATTCCTTGCACTCGAGAGGGTGCTCATTTTGAAAAAGCCAATTGAAGTGACACACCAGTGTCTTTCATTTAACCAAGTACTAAAAAATCGAAAGGAATAATTGAGAATGTTCTCGTAAGAGTTGACAAATTTATCTTCCCAGCAGATTTTATATTACTTGAAATGGAAGAAAATACTGAGGTGCCATTAATTTTAGGTAGACCATTTCTGGCTACAGTTAGAGCAATTATTGATGTCCATCAAGGACAATTGATACTGCGAGTTAATGAGGAAAGAGTGATTTTTGACATGCAGAAAATAATGAAATTTCCCGAGGATGAGTCGTCATCATCTCGTTTTCAAATTGACCTGCTAAATGATCTTGCAGATGAATACAAAGATGATCAGTTGATTACTGATTCATTGGAAAGATGTTTGTCCAAATTAGGTTCGACAAGTGATGATGACCCCATAATAAAAGAAGAAGCTAAAACACTTGAAAAAGATTCTGAAAATGAGGAAGTCTCACCCGAAGAAGTTCAACCAAAAATTGAACTCAAAACTCTTCCTTCTCATTTGAAATATGTTTTTCTTGAATCTGAATTTTTTCCAGTAAGAATTTCATCTTTTTTAACTACAGAACAAGAAAGCATATTAATTGGAGTGTTGAAAGAACACAAAAAGGGCTTTAGGGTGGACTATAACTGACATCAAGGGAATCAATACAGCTATTTGCACGCATAAAATTTTCATGGAGGATAATTACAAGCCAATAGTCCAACCCTAAAGGAGACTGAACCCAGCAATGCAAGAAGTTGTCAAGAAAGAAGTGGTGAAACTTCTAGCAGCAGGTATCATTTACCCGATATCTGACAACCCTTGGATAAGTCCCGTGCAGCGGTGCAGGTAGTTCCAAAGAAAGGAGGTATGACAGTAGTAAAAAATGAAAATAATGAACTTACACCTACCAAAACAGTCACAGGATACAGAGTCTGTATTGATTACAGATGACTTAATGAAGCCACAAGAAAAAACCATTTTCCTATGCCTTTTATTAACCAAATGCTTGAGAGAGTTGCAGGTCATTGTTTTTACTTTTTTCTTGATGAATATTCTGGATACAATCAAATATCGATTACTTCAGAAGATCAGGATAAGACCACATTCACATGCCCCCAAGGTACGTATGATTACCGAAAAAGGCCGTTTGGACTTTGTAACGCTCCTGCTACATTCCAGTGTTGCATGTCAGAAATTTTTTCAGACATGACTGAAAAATTCCTTAAAATTTTTATGGATTATTTCACACTTTTTGGTAAGACATTCGAAGATTGTTTCTATCATTTAACTTTGGTGTTTAAAAGACGTGAAGAGACAAATCTAGTTCTTAACTGGGAAAAATATCATTTTATGGTAACAGAAGGAATTGTTTTAGGACATAAAATTACTGTTAAAGGGTAGAAGTGGATAAGGCAAAAATTGATCTTATAGCAGGATTACCCCCTCCTCCTACTATTAAAGGCACTAGAAGTTTCTTAGGACATGTAGATTTTTACAGAAGGCTATAAAAGATTTTTGAAAAAATTTCAAAACCACTGACTAACCTACTGATGAAAGATGTGAAGTTTGAGTTTTCAGATGATTACAAGAAAGCATTTGAGATCCTCAAAGAAAAATTAATCAACGCCCCAATTGTTGTTTCTCCTGATTGGAGCCAACATTTGAAATAATGTGTGATGCGAGTAACACAGCAGTTGGAGCCGTATTGGGACAAAAGAAGGACAAGATTTTCAGGCCTATCTACTACGCCAGTAGAACATTCAATGAAGCTCAAATAAATTATGCCACAATTGAGAAAGAACTACTGACGGTAGTATTTGCGTTTGACAAATGCCATTCCTATTTGATAGGAAGAAGTTACAGTATTCACTGATCATGCAGCTTTAAAGTATCTCTTAACAAAGAAAGATGCCAGACCTAGATTGTTAAGACGGATACTCCTTTTACAAGAATTTGACCTTGAAATAAAAGGCATAAAAGGATCAGAAAATCAGGTAACTAATCATTTTTCACGTCTAGAAAACCCTCCTACTGAAATATCTGATATCAAAGAGGAATTTCCCGAGGAACATATCTATGCAATCAACAGCAGTTGTAAACCAGCCACCTTGGTTTGCTGACATCACCAATTATCTGGCTTGGGGATAAATCCCAAAAGATTTTTCTTATGAACAAAGAAAAAAACTGAAAAAAGATGCAAGACATTACTACTGGGAAGATCCTTACCTGTTTAAATTTTGTACAGATGAAACAATTATAAGATGTGTACCAGAGACCGAAATGAAAAACATCTTAAGTCATTGCCACGATGGAGCAGTAGGAGGACATTATGGAGGGAGAAAAGCAGTCGCAATGTAACATCCCGTAAATCCGAATTAGGTGTGAATGTATGAATCAAGTATAAAGGTGATATTTTAGCCATCCTAATCCATTTAGGATGAATTTAGCCATACGAATCCATTTGGGATGAACTCGGGTGATAAACAGTCGTTTTGAAGTCAAACCAAAAAGTGAAGTTCTTAAGGCCTTCTAAATTCATCTAAGTCTAAGACAGTCTGTACTTATAGCCAGTTTTTGAGTACTTGCATTAGGAATTTGGGAAAAATTCCTTCTTGAAACTTGTATATCTTTGAAATACCTTTCCAACGGTATATTATGTAGGCCAACCAGACATCCGTACAAAGAGTTATGGCCATTTACAAAAGGTGGCAGAGCTGAATCTTCATTCATGGCCAGTTTTTGAGAACTTTCATTAGGAATTTGGGAAAACTTACTTCTTGAAAGTTGTATATATTTGAAATACCTTTCCAATGGTATATTATGGAGGTCAAACGGACATTCATACAAAGAGGTATAGCCATTTTACTGAAGGGTGGCAGAGCTGAATTTTCACTGGAAATTTCACCCAATGTACGCCCAAGGAGTGTTGGACGTACTTTCAAGTACGGGCCGTACATCCTAGGGCGTACATTGCCCGTTTTTGGCAGAAAACTCGTTTAAAATGGGTATGGTCTTATTTTGTTCCCCTTTTTCATTCTCCTAAACCCTAAGGACCAAATTCTTCTCTCCCAAACTCAAGATACTCTAAGGTAAGCCATTCTAAGTCATTCCAAGTTAATTCTAACATATACCCATGACTATTAATCAAGAATTAATCATTCCTGACCTAGGGTTTTCAAGAAAACTCACATAAAGATCAAGATTCTAGCTTTTGGAGTTCTTCTTCAAAGTTCAAGTTTTTAATTCAAGTTTTGGAGCGATTAAGGTATGTAGAGTTACTATCTACGTGTGGGACATCATTTTTCTTCCCCACGCCTCATAATCCATAAATTATGATTCTTTACAAAAACCAGGGTTTCTATACCATGCTCACGATAACCCTAGGTCCATATCCATAATTATATTATGTATGCATTGTTATAATTTCATCATTGAGTTCTTAATATTTCTTTATGATTATTAAAAATCTGTCTGTAATCTATAAAAAAACTCCATATATCTCATTCCATAGGTTTATGCATGCTAGTTTATGTGATATTATGCTATTTTCAAGAAAATACTATACATGTTTTACAAGTTCATGCAAGCAAGCTATAATTCATGATATCCATGTACAAGCAAGTTATATTCATGAAAACCATGGGCAGCAAGTGCCACTATTTTACATGTTCATGTTTTTGGGATTTGCTTAATTAACCGAGAAGGCTCAGTAAAACCTGAAACTACGTAGCCACCGTAGGATAAGGGTTGTCAGCAAGGAGGCAACACCTTCATTATGCAGTTTGGATCCTTATATGCTTATTATTATTTAAATCTCATATCCCTGGCAAGATGTGAGTGTTCTGCTGGTAGGACGCAAGTACCAGATCATGTTGTCGGTTATACTATAGCACTCCCCATATTACAAGCAGTTATATGTACATGTATTTCCATTGATAAACTGTTTTCAGACTTTACTCACGCTTCATGCTCATGTTCAGGTTATATTCAATTTCAGTTCATGCCTTATACCTATATATATATATATATATATATATATATATATATATATATATATGTAATTATGTCCATGTCAGATACTCATGTTCATGACCAGGATTCAGTTTCAGTTTTAGCCCTTATCATGTTATTTCACACCATGCTTATTTCATTCAGTTGCTTTATATACCAGTACATTCAAAGTGTTGACGTCCCCTTTCCATTTCCTCGGGGCCTGCATTTCACCATGCAGGTACTGATTTACAGGACGACACATCTGCTCAGTAGGACAGCATTCGTATCAGCTTATTGGTAAGCCTCATCTCATTCGGGGTTTAGTTAACTTTTTGTTTTATGATTAGTTATGCATCTAAGGTATGCTTGGGGCCTTGTCCCAGTAAGTATGTTTTCCAGTCAGACTCATGATAAAGGTTTCATAGACTAGACAAGTCAGTTATGTTATGTCAGACATTCGGAGTCGTATAGCCATTTTGGCTTATTCGTGTTATTTCCACACTCATGTTTAAATAAGTATTTTAAGCATTATGACTTATTACGTTTTATAAAGGCTCATCATGCATTCACATTATATTCCGCTCATGATGATTCAGCAAGCCATGTGGTTCGCTCGGTCACATCCAGTAAGGTACCGAGTGCCGTATTTTGCCCAAGCCATGGTTCGGGGCGTGACATGCAAAAGTACTTGAAGTTGGCTTTTTCTGGCCTACTCTGTTCAAGGGCGCAAGAAATTATGTCGCTACTTGCTACAAATGCTAAAGAAGCGGTAACATTTCAAAACGAGACGAGATGCCTCTTAACTCTATTCTGGTATGTGTAATATTTGATGTGTGGGGAATTGACTTTATGCGTCCTTTCCCTCCTTTAAATTACTACGAATATATTGTAGTTGTGGTTGATTATGTTTCAAGGTGGGTAGAAGCAATTGCTACTAGGACAAATGATGCTCGTGTTGTTTGTGTTTTTCTAAAGAAAAATATTTTTTCTAGATTTGGAACTCCACGAATTATCATAAGTGATTAGGGAACTCATTTTATAAACAGACAATTCGCTAGTTTGTTGTCAAGATATGGTGTAACTCATAAAACAGGGACTCCATATCATGCTCAAACAAGCAGGCAAGTAGAAGTATCCAACGAAGACTTGAAAAGAATTTTAGAAAAAACTGTTGGTTCCTCTCGTAAAGATTGATCTTTAAAATTAGATGATGCTTTGTGGGCATACAGAATTGCTTTCAAAACTCCCATAGGCACATCTCCTTATAGGCTAGTTTTTGGAGAAGCTTGTCATTTATCTGTGGAGTTGGAACATAAAGCCTATTGGGCTATAAAATTGTTGAATCTAAATTTTCCAGATGCAGGTAAAAATCGTTTGTTGCTGCTTGATGAATTGGAGGAATTCAGACTTGAAGCATATGAAAATGCTAAATTGTACAAAGAAAAAACAAAGAGATGGAATGATAATTTCATTCGCCATAAAGATTTTAACGTTGGAGATCAAGTCCTATTGTACAATAGTCGGTTGAGATTATTCCCGGGAAAATTCAAGTCGCGTTGGACAAGACCGTATATCGTAACAGAAGTAACCCCCTATGGTGCAATCGAAATACAAAATAAGGATGGGGGAGAAAAGTTCAAAGTGAACGGTCATCGTTTGAAGCCTTACATCACCAGAATCTTCGACAAACATGCTTCAACAATTTTTTTTACTTATATATATATACATATTTTTTTTCTATGTGTATGTATATGCTTTAATGAATTACATACCTCACATTTAATTTATTCTTAATTCTATAAGAAAATGAAAAAAAAGAAGGCAAAACTCTTTAAAAGTTTTTGTCCTGTGGGCACTGTATTAAATCAAATACATATGTTAACTTCTAATATTTTAGTAGTTGAGAGAGTGCATGTGTGTGTAGGTACTTCGACGTGGAAGTCTAGTACATTTTCTTTTTTTATTTATTTTTATTTATTTTATTTTTATTTTTATATAATATAATTTCCAATGGTAAAATATTTAGCCATACTTTAATGAATATATATATATATATATATATATATATATATATATCAAAATTATATACATTACATATGAATATGTCAATACATATGATAAGTACCTATTTACATTATTAATAATATATATAAAAGTTATCCTGCTCATTAAAAATGAAAAAAACAGTGTTCACCATTTTATAGAACTGTTGGGAAATATGACAAGGCCAATTTATCTTGTATAAACTAATAAAGTACTCTCTTTACTTACATGCAGGGAATAGAAGAGGACGGTGATGTGACCTTACTTGGGCAAAAATTGGGAAACAAGGCAGGGAGTTGACAATATGCAAAAAAGGAAAAATGTTACTCAGGGGCAATACAATTGTATTCAATATAATAGTAGCAAAAGCAAATCTGTAAAAGAAAAACCACCGCTTCAATGTAATGCCAAGGAAAGAATTTACCCAAGCCTACTGACAAAGCTTTGATGTGACCCAAGGTAAGGTCATCTCTGCCTAAATACAGAATAACATGTAGAAGTTTCACCACTGTTTAACACTCTAAATAGCCCAGCTATATATCAGTTCCCTAGTTATTTTCCTACATAGTTATTTTCATCAGCAACTTTTCAATACTTCCCACTGTTTTTGGAGTACTATCTAAACTTCTAACTGGTTCGTTTTCTTTTTCTTTTTAAGCACTTTCACCACAATATCTTCTAAGTACTAAATGGCTTCAGTTGAAGAAAATGTTACGGTCCCACAACATGACTGTGAGCCTCACAAAATGACACCCCACAGAATGAGTTACCCCACTTAGACGCAAGTAATTTTATCTCAATTGAAGCGGCAAATTAGGCCTTACAAAGTTACGTCGTAAGTTTATTGACGAAAGAGGCATTGATTTTGCTCCCCATGATGGTCCACAATTCAAGCACGTACATGACATGATTGAAATTTTGCATTGGAAAGAGTTTGCTAAAACTCCTGGAGAAGCAGTATTAATTTTAATTCAGAAATTTTACGCGAACATAAACTTAAAGAATCTCTGCTCAACAGTTCAAGGTAAGACCATAATTTTTACTCCTGAAGCAATTAACGAAGTATATGACACTCCGGATTTAGACGATCATGTTTTTCGGGAGTTGCCACAAGAAATAAATTGGGATGTATTTACCCCACCAATTTACCCGAATGGGATGGACTAGCACTATGATGATCATGGAAGGAGAGATTGGTTTCCTGCTAAGAATCTCTGCATACCAACCAAAACTTGGATGTTATTTCTGAATGATCGGCTGAAACCAGAACGAAACACTACTGAAATAAAGGTAGACAGAGCAGCATGGTTATATGCGATTGAAAACCGTTTCTCCATTAATGTCGGGCAAGTTATTTGTGAAAATATCAAACGTTGTCGAACAAACCGAGCGGTAAGATCTTTTTACCATGGGTTAACTATCACCAGGTTGATTTGTCATTTTGGATTACAACCATCTCCTATGTTGGGATTTCTCCATCCCTCCAAAATTGGGATGGCGAGCCTTAATTAATTAGGACCATGCATTGGACCTGCATCTGAGGACTTACAAGGACCGGCGAGACTACGAAAACAAAAATATGGATATCCAATGACTTTTGAAGATTTACGTAGGATTGAAAGAAAGATCGACACTCTTCTTATGCATCAAAATTTAATGCGTGAAGAAATCACTGCCCTTAAAACCCGTTTTGTGTATCCCATGGGGAATGTAATGAATGAGACAGGTTCAGGTTCGGAAACACCAAATGTTCCCATTGATTGTACCCCGCTAGCATTTCAAGGTATGGATTTTCAGTTTTCTAATACAGGTCAGCAGCAGCAAAGTCAGAACCAGAATATTGAAAATGAGCAACTTTATTTTCAAAGAACTTTGCCACCTATGGCACCATCGCAACTTGGTCTCCATGGTTTTGACACGGAATTGGGCACCATTCAGTTCATGGGATTTGGAGATCCGTCGATTGTTGTTGGTGGAGATGTTAATATGCAACCCGATTAATTATGTGACAAGTGAAAGTGTGAGCAGTAGTGGGTATGACGGTGAAACTTCTAATTGTCAGGAGTTGTACAAGATTTGTTGTGGTTTTCAAGATAGCCGTAATGCGGACAACAATGAACAGTGAAATAGTGGCCCCCAACTTGAGTTTTACAATAGAGGACTATGTAAGATTTAAGTGTGGGGGAGGTAACACCTCTTTTGCTTAAATCCCAGTTTATATACAATAGAAATTGTCGAACAGTTGTTTTTTTTAGTCATTGTGAAATATAGTTGGTGTACTAATTTAAAAAAAAAAAGGTGAAAGAACAATTGATTGATATTGCTGATCTTTTGAGACGTTGTCCTGGAAACTGAATTAAAATTGTTGTTGAAATTTTGAAGAAAAAAAAAGAGCAATAGAGAGATATTGGAAACTTCTTGTTAAAAGAGGAAGCAAGAAAGAATATGTCGAGGTTGAAAAAAAAAACAGAGACGCAGAAGAGATTGATTGTTCAAAAGAAAATGGGAGGCAAATTTTCTTAAGCGAGAAAATAATGTGTAGTGCCTAAAGGAATTCGAGTCACTATTATCCATATGTATCCTACCTGTCCCTAAGCCTAAAATACAACCTTATAAAAGCCCTACATGATCTCAATTCAAAAACTCCTACATTAATGGATAACTACATGATAGTCAAGCTTATAGTTATTTTCAGTAACATGAGATACTTCTTTGTTGAGAGTGAGTTGATTTTTTTTCTACATATGCCCTTTTTTGTTCTATAATAAATACATTCTGTGACATATGAGCATCTCTCTTCATTTGGTGAGACACACTTGGGATTAGAAAATATTGTTATTTCAGTTCTCAATGAGTGAATATGAGTGCGGTTGAAGGTTGTTTGAATTCAAGATTTGATCTTAGTTGATTCTTCTTCACCGAAAAGTCTCATTATTTTGCTTAAATTTATTAGCCACTTCTTTATTAATCTCCTTTGCTCGAGGACAAGCAAGCGTTTAAGTATGGGGGAATTTGATAAGATAAAAAAATACCATGTATAAGCTAAGTTACTATTTAAATTTCAATACTAATAATTTTATTTTCTTTGCAGGAAATACCATAAATTATTAATATATTAAAAATTCATAAGTTAATGGAGCATGTGAGCAAAAAGAAGAGGAAAAGAAGAATGTATCAACTGAACATATTTGTTGGTGAAATATTATTAGCATACAACTGCAATGGCCACTTGCTGAAATTTAAAGAAATGTCCACATGAGCTCACGATAAAAATAGTTATGTATGTACCATTTGTTTTTGGAAAAAAAAAAAAACAGAAGAAAAACAAAACAAGAGAAAAGTCAAATGGTACTTGACAACTTCTTGTTTAAAGGATATGAGGCAACCTGACAACTTGCTTTACATGGCATTGGAAGAATCTAGAAATTCAACATGCTCAGCTGCTTGAAGGGCAATTACGAAGAGGAGAGGGGAGTGCTAAAAAAAATACATTGTTCGATTCCTTAGCCTTTTCCTTAGTTATTCAGTATCGAAAATTATTCTAATTCCTGCTTTTAATTAAATAGTTGAATTATTCTTCTTGAATATTTCTTCTATTTTCTTATTTAATGGACATCGATATTTCCGTTAGTTGTATTAACTCCAATATGGAGTAACTTTCTTTTGTGTTGGGAGAACGATGGACCTTAATATTTTTATATAATAGTAGATATTATTCCTCAATTTCACATGTTTGAGCGGAAGTTTTCTATTTAACCTTTATATGCTTTACAGTTAGATGTTATTTTATTTATTAACGTTTATCTAATTTATACTACCAATTAACTTGCTACTAATTCTGTAATCGAGAGAGGTGGAAGAAGTAACATAGTTAAATGTCATATTGATAGATGTTAACATTTATTTAGTGACATCTATCTCTTTTATGTCGTGATTAATTTTACAATTATTTGTAATCGAGAGAGGCAGATAGTGTATTGATTAGTTATAGCAAGTAAGGCAACAGAAAGGGACTTACTATAAAGAGCATGTTTCTGTTCAAGTATATATTTCTGGTGCTTTAATATTACTATTTTGATAATTAATTTGTATAACCGAGAGCAGTGCGATTAATTCTTCAACTTAAGTAACAATATATAAATGTAATCATGAGAGACATTTATACATTTATGAGATAGAAATTGAAGATTAAAGAATTTACTTTATAATAGAAATATTAAGTAAAGTCAGGATCCCAACATCTTTTATTATATTTGTAAAAATCCAAAATATATCTCCATTGCTCTATTTGCGTATTTTTAGTTAATTAACTCACAACTCAACTCTTTCTGTTTTTCTCAAATAGTAATTAAAACAAGAAACATTCATAGAATAGATAAACCAATCTCTGTGGGTTCGACATCTTTCTATACTATTATTTGACAGAGTACGAGTTAAAATATATATACGCCAGACACTAGTCAATGTTTTTCTCTAAAGTCCTTTAAAATTGTCAAGATTAAATATAAATATAAAAGTTTATCTAGTGCAAAATCAAGCATATTATTGGGTGTGTGTTAACAAGTCCCACGTGAAAAGTAAAAAAGAAAAAGAAGTTACTTATAAGATGTTGGATATTCTTAATGGCGTGAGGCCTTTTTTAGAAAATCGTGATGGCTTGGTTTTGGATATTCTTAATGGCGTGAGGCCTTTTGTAGAAAATTGTGATGGCTTGGTTTAAAGGGAACAATATCACATCATGTTAAGAGTATATTTGACTATTTTTTCTCCAATACTTGTACTTCATTATCATAGCCAATGGTTCGGCGAAACGAGTATGGAGATGGAAAATTGATAGTTTTGGGTCTGCCTTAGTGCCTTTACCTGTCTATGAGCCGGTTTGATACCTCTAATTGCTTTAAAGACGGATACACAATAAAAGAAACTAGTGAACTTTGGTTTCCATAAATACACGGTTGATGTCAATAGCACACAATTAAGCTCATAAATAGTACGGGTCATGTAAAACTTAGTTCAAGGGAGGGAGAGATTGTTGGGTGTATGTGAACAAGGTCCACATAGGAAGTAGAAAAAAAAGGTACTTATAAGGTGTTGCATAATCTTAATTATGAGATCTTTTGGGAAAATCATATAGGTTTGTTCCAAAGTGAACAATATTATATCATATTAAGAGAATCTTTGATCCCCCTTGCCCCCCCCCCCCCCCCCCACAACACACGTTTTCTGGTGTATATCCCATTTTAGTCAACTTCTATCAGTAATATCCACTAAATAATTTCGTCATTATTTAATTGTCGCATTATAATTCTAATATTATAATCCCTATATAAACGAAGTAACTAACACCAACCAAACGGCTCCTAAAAGTGGTACCGTATGTATTTTTAAGGGTTCAAAGCCCATTTTCACTTATTTATCTTTTTGTGAATAAAACCCATATAAATTAACATCAAACCTCTAATATTCATACAAATCAGGTAGATTCTTTCATACCAAATTGTTGGTATCTAAGTAATTAGACATAAATAGAAAGGGGGAAGGAAGAATTTAGAGAAAAGAGGAGAATTCGAGAAGAAGAAATGGAAATTTGATTTATCTCAATTCATAAAACTACAATGAGGTTATGTATATGTGTGTGTATATATATACACAACAAGTCACGCAAATGAAATGTCACAATGAGAAATTACAAAAATAAAGAAAAGGCCAAAAGACAAGCTGGTAACTACAACAGAATTTTCCGCCAAAACTGGCTGATGACAAGTTTTGAAAAGTAGATGGAGCATTGGTAAGACCAAATGGCATCACTAAGTATTCATAGTGATCTAAATGTATTCTAAAAGCAGTTTTTGGTATATCCTCAGTATGCATTCTTATCTGGTGATAGCCAGATCTGAGATCAATTTTGGATAAGATCATGGCTTCTCCAAGCTCATCCAATAGATCATCAATGATGGTAATAGGGAACTTCTCCTTAATGGTTTGTTGGTTTAGCTCTCTATAGTCAACACATAACCTCCAAGTACTATTTTTTTCCCACAAGGACAACAGGTGAAGCAAATGGACTATTGCTATATGGATAATTCCCTGAGTGAGCATGTCTTTTATCAACTTTTCTATGATATCCTTCTTGAGAAAGGAATATATGTATGGTCTGAGGTTATAGGTTTGGTGTGAGGAAGTAGATGAATTTTGTGATCAAAGATACCTCTGGAAAGGGGAAGGGCAGTAGGTTAAAAAAATGGTGTTGGTATTGAGTGAGTAAAGGGTTTAAAAGTTCAGGAATGTCACTGTTAGAAGGTAGTTGTAATGCATACATTTGGTAAGGTAGTGATTCTATGGGTGTAATATGGAGCATGAATAACTGAGCATCATCCATTTTCAGCTTATTGGTGGCTTTAGTACCAGATATTTGACATTTAGGATGATTGCCTTTTAGGACATGCAGTTTCCCCTGATAATTGTGGAAAATAGTTAGTTTAGCAAAATCCATAGTGATTAGACCAAGAGTGAGCATCCAAAGAACCACTAGCACAATGTCATACTTGCCAATGGAAAACACTATCAAATCAGAACCATAAGTGGTGCCTTGTAACAACCATTTAAATCCTCTTACTACACCGGTAGTAGGAGCTTCAGTACCATTACCAATACTGACATTTTGAGGTTGTCAGGAGAAATGATACATCCAAGCTTTTTTGCAGTGTCACAAGTAATAAAGTTGTGAGTACTACCACTGTCAATCAAGATGTGCATGGGTCGTTTATCAGAGTAACCGGTAATTCTAATAGTTTGAGCTCCTCTCACTCCAGTTAGTGCATACATAGAAATTGTTGGGTGTTGTCATCAGGAGGAACTATCTCTTCTTGAATTCCGACCTCCTCCAGGTGCTCAGGATCCTCTCCCTCTAAGATGAACATCTGTTTAGGGAGATTACATCTATGACTAGGAGTGTATTTTTATTTATAGAAATAACATAGCCCTTGAGCTTTCATTTCCTACATTACACTAGGGGATATTATTCTCTTGTTTCTGCCCACTATTGGAGGAAGTGTAATAACTTAGGATTGGTAAGTATTTGAGTGAAAGTGAGGTTTAGATCTGGTTGTTTTTTTTTTAGTAGTGGGTTGATTTGTGGTAGGTTGATATTTCTGAGCTCTCTAATTAGCTGTTAAGGCTGTCTCTCTCGCAAACCTATAGACTTATGACAGTGTGGTAGGACTTTGGAGCATACTAGTGTAGGCTATTTCAGGTTTCAGTCCGCCTAAGAAGCAACTAATAGCTTAAGAAGGAGTAAGATAGACTTGAGTTAAGAGTCTATCAAAAATAGTTTGAACTCCTTCACAGATCCCTCCTATCTCAATTGTTTCAACGTAATCATAGGATCTGCAAACACCTCTCCAAATCGGTCAGTTAAGGCTTCTAAATATTCATCCCATCTAGGTAGTGGTATAAAGCCCCTACCTCTCATATAGGATTGATGCCAAGCTATGGCATCATCATCAAAATAGAGTGATACAGTTTTCACTCGTTGTCCCAATGGCACATCATCAAAGCAGAAATATTGTTTAACCTTATGCAACTAAGTAAGGAGATTATTCCCATTAAATCTAGGAAAATCAACCCTAGAAATTCGATTAAAAGAGGACTAATAAGGACTAGCACCCATGATACCTTGAGAATTGACACCTTCAGTTCTAGATCCAGACAGTTGAACTTCTTCAGCTCGATTATCAACTAAAGGCGACCCTTTCTGTTGATTCTGTTGTTGAAGCCCTTCAATTCGCTCATCATCTGCAGGTAAATAACATCCCTTTGCTCCAGCATCTCCTGTCGCTTAAGAAATTCACCTTGCTGCACAGCCAGATCTCCAAGCAACTCGTTCATATCTGGAGCTTGGCTCGTACCCGTAGTAGTAGTTTCGCCTTTTATCATGGAAGCAACCCAATCTCGATGATCTGATACCAAATTGTTGGTATCTAAGTAATTAGACAGAAATAGAAAGGAGGAAGGAAGAATTTAGAGAGAAGGGAAGCAGAAAAGTGGAGAACTCGAGAAGAAGAAAGGAAAATTTGATTTGTCTCAATTCATAGTCTACAATGAGGTTGTGTGTGTGTATATATAGACACACACAACAAGTCACGCAAATGAAATGCCACAATAAGAAATTATAAAAATAATAGAAAAGGCCAAAAGACAAGCTGGCAACTAACTCCAACAGAATTTCCCACCAAAACTGGCTAATGACAATTCTAGCCTAATTTGTGACTCTAGCCACTATTTTGTGCATCATTCTTCTGATTATTAGGAGCAGCTCCTTTTTCTGCTAAAATTAAAGCTTTACAAGACTAAAGACTTACTCGGCCAAGCTCTTGAAAAGCCAAATCAATTTTTATTTTTAATCTATTGTCGAGAATTTTCTTGATTCGCTTAAACTGTTAATACAATTTGTTGTTTCACTTTTATTGCCGCTGCAATTTCAAATTTCGGTTACTTGAATTTCGTATGTTGTGACGCCCTTGAGGCTTTCTATTTAATAATATCAAAAAGTTCAATGAATTGGAATTTCTCTATTGGTATAGGTCATTTTGGGGCAAACTACAAATTAACTCAAAGCAAATTGTTCCCAAGCGTTTTGAAAATAAAGTTATCCATTAATCCACATGTTAATTTCCTCTCTGAAACTCATTCCTGATCAATGAATAATAAAATATAAAACTCACTATCACCATCAATGCGCACACACGTCAAAGTTGTGCGGTTTGGAGGTTGGACCCAGACAATGTCAAAAAAAATGCTGCACCTCAAAATTGTGCCGTTGACAAGATGAATAGCATTAAGCTTCATTGTTTCATGAATATACAAAAGCTAGAAAATATCAAGAACACTATCAAAATTATTTTATTCAAACTTTTAAATTGGGGAATGGTCTTACAATAATATCTCTTCCCTCTATAAAATAATAAAAGAATGAAAACTATTCAACATTCACTGCATATACCATCTGAACTTTATGAGAGCCATCCGACCATGTTATAATCCCAAAATTGTAACCCATTGATGCCTTCTTACCATCAAATGAGACTTCAAAAGAAGCTTTCTTTATTCCTTTCACAAAGGCAATCTTTCTTGGATAAACATTAACAACCAAACCAGGTGGAGCGATAACTGAAGAAGTATAAGTGGCATATGGAGAACCAACATTCGTGACAACTCTTTTGACTCTCATAACCCCTTGATTTTGCTTAAGTTTTTCTACAGAGATTGAAGGGTAATTTATGTGTGATATGAGTTCCTTTTTAGTAGTATTAGCATTTCTTGGACAATCAAAGTTATTTTTCTTTGATACTACTAATCTAAGTTCTTTTTCTTTGTAGCCATAATAACAAAGGAAGTTATAGTAATCGTTCATGGTTGTTTCAAATACTAAGCCCGGATTCAGAGCTTTAATAGGGTTTAATTCGCCGGCACCAATTTCATGTGGACTTGCATGAAGACTTGACGTATTTGTCAAGGGATTTCCCAGATTGTTGGATATTGTTGCTGCAATGGAAAAAATGAAAATTCAATTACTATCAGCAAAGTTTGAAGGAGAATAAGAAGTGGTTAGATTAAAGGCGAAATACATAAATGATCCCTTTAAGTTGTCTACAACGATCATATAGATTTCTTTCGATCTCCACTTAATCATTTCTTTGGAAAAGATTTTTTCCTATATTATTTATAAATCATAGGAGTACTAAATATTTTAACGTAAACTTGATATGTCATATACCTGTTGTCATGATAGCAGATTTAATCATTGAGAAGCTCCATGTTGGGTGAATTGATTTAATGAAGGCCATAGCTCCACTAACATGTGGACATGCCATTGATGTTCCTGATGTTATGCCAAATAAAGATGATTTTTTTTCATCTTGATTGGGTATCATAGCCGATAAAATGCCAACGCCAGGAGCAGTTATATCAGGCTGCACACCAAAATTTAAAGGTCATAGTCAAGTAGTTGCACATAGTTTATCACTCGAGTTTAACTTATATATATGTACGGACAGTGTAGATACATTTTTATTTAAAAGTTAATTCCACAGTACTAATTTGAATTTGAAATTCATTCTCTTTGAACCAAACTACATACGTGAGTACATATATTTGCATGATAACAAGTATAGTACTCATATTATTTCAACTTCTTGAACAGAAGTAATTTATCTATTATAGATGTAACTTTGGAAATTGATGAAGTTGACGCCTATGAGTAAGGCAAAAAAGCAAAGTAACTAATTTTTAAGACAGAGAAAAAAGAGTTTAATTAGAACCTTAAGAATATTCTCTGTAAGTGTTGCAGGTCCGCGTGAAGAAAAATCAGCAACTACTGGAGCTGGCTTAAACCTAAGAATCTCGTTAGCCGGATATATAGTTGCCAATGGGTTCCTATAATTTGATGTAAACATTAAGTGTGAATAAATATTTATCATAATATATCGTAATGACAAAAGGTGAAGATAAAATTTTGTAATAAATGTCTTAGTCTTACTGGGAGGAATTAATATATTGAAGAATTTGTGCACCAGCCAGCTTTCCAAATTCAGCAAATGGAAAGTTGCCTGAATCAAATGGAGAAGTTTTCTCTTGCTCGTCTATTAAAATCAAACCCTTTGCATCGGCATCTTTCACAACCAATTTCTTGATTTCTCTTGATATTGACCAGTCATCATTCATACAAACAATTATTTTACCAGCAACTCTTTTGGCATCCAATGACCCTGGCATACAATACCTGCTTGCGTGCATTTTCTCAGAAAAAAATATAGTACAAATGTTTTTTTTAACAAGAAGCAGTTCCATGTTTCAAATGTTTTTTTTTTTTTTTGAACATTCAAGCAGGGGAGCCAAGGGGACGCAAGCGGTTCGTCCAGTACATACATACATATATATATGTATATATATATATATATATATATATATATATATATATAGACACATATATTCTTTATATATATAATATATGTTGTATCTCTTTTGGCTTCTTCATAGGTTTATTCTTCATATTTTGAATCTTATTAATGAAAATCGATCGGACTCTGACACTGCTTCAAGTATATACGAATGACCCATCTAGATTGAAACAATGGGGCTATTAGAGATTCTAATTTCAAAAAGAATTATGCAACTGATTAATTAATGTGTGTGATCAATTATTTGCTAATTTCATGATGAAATTAAAGAAGAATGAAAATAACAATAGAAACAAGAAAAGGGAGTACCTGGCTTGAGAAGTTAACGAGGGGTGGAAAGGAATATTGTCACCGAAAGCAAGCGGATAAGTTTTGGATCGACCAGTAGGATTAAAACTTATTCCTGTTCCCTATTGGAATATTAACCAATAAATAAAAATATTGAAAACACATAAAAACATACTAGTAAGAGTGACGGAATCTTAAATTAAATTTAAGAAGATATCCTTTTTTCAATCGCATAAAACAAAAATCTCATATAAAATGAATAAATGAAATAATGACCCTGGTTTGGACGCAAAACATATAGTAATACAGATTCGACATAATCTAGCAACTTTATCCCAAATCATGCCGTATGTATATATTTTAGAAATCAACTAAGTATGTACATATAATAAACTATGAACCCATTATCATGAATAAGTTGTGATTTCAGTGGCAGGCAAGGGATCACCAACTTTAAATTGTGGATTCAAATTAATCGAGCCAGTAAATTTCCTACACTAGTTGAGTTTAATAAAAATAAAAATAAAAACAAGATGAGTACGTAATAATTAAGAATATTATTTTTACCTTCAAGGAGACATTGTTTCCCAAGACCACATTGGACTGAAATTTTCTATCAATAGTAGAAGCAGCAACAGTGAAAATCCAAGGAGCAGAGTTGGTTACAGTGTAAGGATCAGGCCCCTCATTCCCACCAGAACAAACAACAACAACACCTCTCTCAGCAGCATGAAAGGCCCCAATGGCAATAGGGTCATCTTTGAAGTCAGTTTGAAAAACAAAACTCCTCCCAATAGATATTGAAATTATGTCAACTCCATCTTTAATTGCATCATCAATTGCTTTGAGTATAGCAGAACCTTGAGAATTTCCCTCTGAACATGCTTTATAAGTTGCTACCCTAGCAGAGGGTGAGCCTCCCCTAGCAATGCCACTTGCTAGGCCAAAGTAAGTTGCATTAGGGACAAATGCACCTGCTGCTATGGAGGCTGTGTGTGTCCCATGACCTTCTTTGTCTCTTGGTGTTCCATTAGGTTTTGATGGTATTGTTGTAGTGCTGCTAGTGTTTTTAGCTAATTTGGCGATGCTGGAATCTTCTCCAATATTGTAAAATCTTGCTCCTATCAACTTCCTACAATAAATTTAATTTGAAGCATGTTAATTAGTTGAATTTTTTTAGGTAATCTGGAGAATGGGTGACGCTACGAGGGGGATTCCCACCTAAAAGCAGTTGGAAACACGATCGACAAGCCAAATTTCATTGGAAATTAACAATTTTCTGATAGTTATTCGATTTGATCCAGATGAAAATGGACTGACCAATGAGATTTTCATGCCTTTTATTGAGCAAGTCATATGTATACCTTTTTTTCAAATCAAGATTGGTTGTTTAACCTCTTAGTAATGTGTTATAGAAAGAGATAAGGGTCAAAAACACACCTCAACTATCACTTTCTTTTGTGTTTCATACCTGAACTATCCGAAATGAGACTTTTCTACCTAAACTATCACCAAATAGTTGGAAAAACACACCTC
This sequence comes from Lycium barbarum, assembly GCF_019175385.1. NCBI lineage: Eukaryota > Viridiplantae > Streptophyta > Magnoliopsida > Solanales > Solanaceae > Lycium > Lycium barbarum. Next base: position 108,761,965 of record NC_083342.1, read on the forward strand.
GACTTATATATGATGGTGCTTGTACTACACTCTCTATTTTTGTTTTAAAATCTTGCCACGTGGCACTCCGCGTGGATAAATAATTCCACCGTGGCAGAACTAATTGTTAGGTTAAAAGTTAATTCCACGTGGATAATCTGCCCACATTTGCAAAAGACATTCTTCCCCATTTTGACAAGAAAATATGACCAATGAAGAAGATGAAGGTGAAGAAGACGAAGGTAAACAAAATGAAGGAGAAAATCTGATTAGCTCTTACGGAAGAAGAAAATGAAGAACAAGGCTGATAATGAAGAAGAAATAAATGAGAAAATCTGCACAAGAGAAGAAGAAATGAAGAAAAATGGTTGAGACATGAAGAAGAAGGGGGAGAGCTTAGTTTTAGAATTAATTAGAAAATTAAAAAAAAAAATGAGTTAGCTCATATATAACTGTTACATATGCCAAATGGACGAAATTTTTTGAGAAAATTATGCTTCATGCGCATTTTGGTGTTTGAGGTCAAACATTTAGTCTAGTCAGCATTCAGGTGTGTTTTACTAACTATCTGATGATAGTTTAGGTAAGTCTCACTACGGATAGTTCAGATATGAAACACAAATAAAAGTGATAGTTGAGATGTGTTTTTGACTCTTTTATCTCTTAAAAAGAAATGATGAAGTTTGTTTTGGTGAATATTGTAAGTGGAAACAAAAACCAAAAAAAGGAGGAGAAAAAGGAAAAAAGTAATGACCTATTGCAGTTTGACTTGGCAAAGTCAAATCCTTCCATGCAGACTCCTTTCCATCTTGATGGTACTTCTCCAATATGTTGGTCATCGAAACTAGGCGACTCGGGCCATATGCCTGAAAATAAAGTGTGATTTTCACACATAGGAATTTTATCGTTAATAATTTGGTCTCGGAAAAAAAAAATCGTGCAAAAATAATTGTTTCTTCTTTAGAATCTAGAGGAAAATCTTGATGAGTTGCGAGGATTTTTTCACCACTTGTGGCTAAAATCTTAACTTTTGTGACTAAAAAGTTAAAAAATGACTAACTACCTAGATAGTCCTTTAACCTTGGCTAAGTTTGTACGGCTAATTTAAAGATATTTGTTCACTAGCTAAGTTTGTATGTCTAACTTAAAGTAGACAGTTTTATCAAGTAAAGATGCTTATCTAGTCACTAGCTAAGTTTGTATGTCTAACTTACAGATAGTGCGTCAAGTTTATGAGGCTATCTAAGTATTTAGCCTTAAAAAATTATTTACTGCCAGAAAGAACCTGTGTCAATAACTCCAATTATAACATCATAAGATGAAGCATGGTTGTAGTGGTAGCTGGAATAAGAAGATCCAACGACACCCAAAAAATCCCAGGAGCGTGTTGTGTGAAGTTGAAGTATCGGATCTGGAAATACTGATACAACCTCCTCATGACCTGCTTAATTAATTTTCCAATTAAATAAAATTAATGCATAATTTTTGAAATAAATAAATAAATATTAAACGCGCATGTGTGGCAAAAATGAATAAACGACTATATATCATAATTAATGATAACCGTACGAACATTAAATCGACATTACTTTAAAATTATTTTGGGATCGGAGTGAAGGAGATCCGAGACACTTCGAGTTAGGAGAGATATTTTGTGAGAGTCGAACAATGTACCTCTTATTCGAGGTAATAGCTTTATTAGTGATCATGAGTTATCACTCAATTCCAAAATTAATATAATATCTTATAGTAACTTAATTAGAATTTTAAACTTAAAAATAATAGTGAAAATTGTACGATGTTGTATGAAAAATAAGTTTAAAACCATTTTGTTTAATTTCAAAATAGTAGTGTTGAATCTTTTTTTTTTTCTTTTGGGAGACAAATGGAGTAATTTCCATGTGTTGATCATGAATCACAACTATTGGTTAACAAATTTATGAAGTGGTAAAATATTAGTTTAGAAACTCCAAATTAAGAGTGATAATTCCTCGCTAGAATGAATTCAAACTAATTTTTGAGGAATAAGAAAATTATTAATGGAAAGCTCAAGAGTCAAGATAGGTGATTCGTTGTTTTTCATCTCAAAGGTGTGTGGCTCCACAAAGGCACAAACTATAATTTCTTAAATCGTCAATTTAAATTACAAAGAGGAATTTAAATCTTTTGGAGACACACAACTTATAATAATTAAGAAAGAGAAACACCTAGAATATTTTATTCTTCTCCTTAATTACGCTTTACAAGTATAAGCAACTAAAAAGCAAAAAGAAAAGAATCTTACGTGACAAAAGGGTGGCTTCTTCTTCTGTAAGCAAGGCACAAAAGCCCCTATAAGCATGATGGTAGGAATGTCTCAATGAGATTCTCTCACTTTCTTCACTGTTCCAAAAGTAAAACAAATATTATTTTAGTTTGTAGGTCCATGATATCTTCCACAATGTATATACAAGTTCAACGTCATGCACAGTAGATGTTAAAATCCCTTCTTTATATTTTGAAAGTAAAACAAATATTATTTTAGTTTGTAGGTCCATGATATCTTTCACAATGCATATACAAGTTCAACGTCATTTTATGCATAGTAGATGTTAAAATTCCGATATATCCTGGCTTCACCACTGATCATAGATTATACAAGCTACTATGCAGGATGTCCAAAATCATAACCTAGTATACTTAATATTTTTCTTAATTTTTATTGCTTATTTTCCAGCCAAATGAAGGGAAAAAGAGTGTGCAAGTAAGCATAGTATATAACCTTGGGATAACGGATGACAACATCTGAAGATGAGTTAACTCTGCAATTTCAGCTGTGTCTCCACTGTTGTTCAAAGGACTACCCATATACACAATGTAAGGCTGCATATAATGATCCAGGCAAAGTTTGTAAAATAAACAAATAAGAAAATAAAATAAAAAGAAAGAAGAAGGATAACACTGTGTGACAAGCCTGCATGCAGGCCAAAAACAGGAATAAAATCAAAAAAGCAAAGAGAGTTACTCGTTCAAAATAATTTGAATATAGAAAAGTATTCATGATACATATCACTTAGTTCAATACAGGGATCAAAGTATATACAATCTAGAACTAAATTTAAAATGCAATAAGTTACTATATAAATACAATTTACAATACAATGAGCAATTCAAATACTCGAAATTTCACTCTCTAATCAATTTTCCCAAATTCTAAAACAAAACTAAAGAGAAAATTAACTACCTTGGGAGTCTGATCATTTGATGCAATGCAATAAGTTATCATAAGAAAGAGCGTCGAGATAATACGAGAAAATTGAAAAAGAAAAGCCATAGCATAGAGTATTACTCATGCAACTAAATCCTTTGTCGATCGACAAGAAGAGAAGTATATATAGGCTTTTATAGCTTCTTGTTTCTCTCATATTTTTGTATTATTATCTTTTCATATTATATTTATACTAGTGATTAATCTTACAAGATTACCTAGCTATTAATCAAGTAAATGGAAGAGGAAAGGATTAGTCACATGATTTCTCGAAAAAGGGGGAAAAGTTGAAGTACATGACAAGCAAGCACTTTCGCACTATGCATGCACTAGTGTTGTGTCGTTGGATACACCTCAAACGTTTGCAATATTAATATTCTTTGTTCAGCCACCTAAGTGACGCCCTATATCACTTTTTTTAACATCGATTCTTCTTAATTAATACTCAAAATATTATTGATAAACTGGTTAGTGATTAATTGTTTTTTAATGCGGAACAAAAGATGAAAAAGAACAATCAAATTAAAGGCGATCAAGTGATAAGAGAAAATAAACAAAATTGGCGCAACGTAGATTTTAGGAGGTGTTTTTGCATATTTTGCCTTTCAAGAGTAATGTCAAATACCATTACATACAGCGTACATGTGATCACCGCTAATTTTCAGAGGAAAAAGGGAAGAATATAAACAAACACTTGAAATCTAATTAATTAATTAATTCGTTGGAGAAAAAGACTCTAAGAATCAATGAAGTGACTCACTTTACACCAAGAGTTTGGAAGAAGCTGAACATGCAAAATGCTTATACCATTGTTCATCGACCTTTACTCTTCCTGATTAAATTATATAATTTGTTCGCTGAAGTATCCGTGAATTAACACCCCTTTTCAGCACCAACACTATCTTTCACAGTAATACATTGTGATATTGTGTTTAGTTAAAGCCGTAGAATATAAGGATAGTAAGGTGAAAGAAAATAAGAGAATTAAAGAAACAATTATTATAAACTAGAACAGGGTTAAGTTTATGACTTAAACAAAAAGGACAACAAAAAAAAAAAAGAACACGACCAATAGAATGTCAACTAACAACTGATTCAATCTGTAAGGCAAATATCAAAATCCAAAATACTAATACGAAGTTTAAGGAGCATAATCTGATACTATCACACCACACCTGTACCTGGTGTTTTGTGATAACACTCTATGATGGAATCAAATGTCAAATCAAGATTACAGATCGAATTGTAAACAAAATTATACAGCAGTTACCACATAAAAACGTGAGTACTATTATTTTGCATAGAGCTAGAAATGCAAGTTACAATAACCAGCAATTCGTGAGTCGACCAGCAAGCTGCATAACTACATATTAAGATTCTGCAAATAGAGTGAGGCGTGATCAATCTAGACTTAATATTCAGGTATTCTGAAACAAACCAAAAATCATATATGTAAATATGTAATGTCAAACAAAAATTTCAGAAAATGATTACCTTACTTTTAATTTTCAGTACAAAAACTGGTCAAAATGATCCTCTGGAAAAGCAAACCCGAACAATTAAAATTGGATGAAAGGAGCAGATCTGTGAACTCTATAAACTACTACTATATCTCAGCAACTGGACAGTTTTGTCAGTCAAATTACCAGGAGGAAGAAAGGATAGGATAGGACTATATCAAAAATATTAGCACTAGAAATCAATCATTTTTCATGCTTTGAGTGCTGATTCTCTCTTCTACAACTGCCAGCCCACCGCACTGCTCAAGCCAACAGTGTCAAAATAAAAGGTGGGAGGGCAGATATATCTGTGGTCTATGCTTACTCCAAGAAACATCGAATGATCCACCATCTTCATCATGCACCAACGATGGGAAAACTATTGCAAGTAGTAACCTATAAGACGGAAATAATCCACTCACTCTCCCTGAGACCCGTGCAAGCGGAAATGTACGGTAGCAGTCAAATGCTTTGGATTAACTTACAATAAGTTAAACATTTGTGCTGGCCAGTTTCGTTTTCTATCTAAAGGCCCAATTCCTGTTAGCTCCATGGAAATGTCAATGCTTCGATGCTGAGAAGCACGAACTACGCTGATCCGACATTGTATTTTCACCGCAGGGCAGGCATCAGTACCAACTGCTGCCATTTTATCAATGTTTAATGTTCCCGGGGATACCATTGCTATTGGTTCTGAGAAAGTGAGGATAGTCTGCGACCAGTGAGTGCTGGTAGTATGGGGAGATGTGGACAAGGTAGTTGGCTTTTCTTTACAGAATCGTCCTGTAAATCCAGTGTCAAACCAAATGACAACTCCATAACACCAACTTGTTATAGGTTTTGAACCCGTACATCCATTTGTAGAAGTTTCTCCCTTCAGCTCCAGTTCAACCACTGCAGTAAAATCCATCTCCTCCAGCTTCATTGTCACCAGATCAAAGTTCTGTTCATAAAGTATACTGAGATGTCAGAAAATTACCGTAAAACTGACAACTTTTAAGCTGTTCAATGAGTTATCCTCCAGAAAAGCACTGTTTCACGAGGCAAGATATTCTGTGGGAAAGAGCTAGGAATAAAATCATTACTAGCAACAGTTGTCTTCACAGTTCACTCATTTCTCTCTCATGCCTCTTATTCCTCAAATAAGATATCCACATAACTATTTAAAATTCATATAGCATTCAAAAGCTCTCAATCAAACAATTTCACCGGGCTTGTAATAAACATGAGTGAATCCTAGAATCAAGTGGAAAGATGAGCATTGGGTAATGTTAAATTAAACAAACTTTGGGATTTACATATTAGACTGTCATGATAATGTGTCTAAAACCTAAAAAAGCTTGACAGTGCCAATAACTGTAATGCAGACAACTGATATTAAAATAAGGACCATAAGAGATCAAAGTATTGCACACAGTTTTCATGCTTCTCCACGCAGATAAAAAGTCAAACCTGGAGAACTGTTGAATTGGTTATTATATCACGGCTTTCAATAACATCAACTATTGGAATTCTGGAAGCATCTTTAACGATTTCCTCGCCGATACAAGACATATTAAATCCATAAACATTTTCCCAAAATGGAATGCTTGTACCGCCTCTTCCAAACCCAGCAGCAAACTAGAAAAGAAATGTGGGGAGAGAGGTTAGCTCCAAGCTAGAAACACATGATGAATTAAGCACATGCAAGAAAAGCTTATTGAGGCTTACCATGGTTGCCATGTCAGGAAGAACGGCACCTCCAGGCTTCAAAAATTGATCACGTGCATACAGGACAGAGCTGAGCATTGACTCATAATGCAGGCAATAACCCATCCATTCACTTACTAACACATCAACACTGTGCGGCTGAACTTTCTGGGTACTCTTTAGCTCTTCAACCATACCTTGAACCACTTCCATTACACCATTATCCTGACCTGATTCTTCATTCTTGCTTCCAGTCCGCAAAAGGTTATTGTCTTTAGCAATCTGAAGTTAAAGCAAGTTCAGAAAGTAATGGAAGTTAGTAAATAAAACTGGAGCTGCAAAATGTGAAGATAGAACTGTTAAATTTGGAAAAGCAACATGACAGCGTGATAATGAGGATCGTTGACCTGAGCTGCCACAGCTGCCATCTTTTCACTTGCTTCAACTGCAATCACCCTTGACGCGCCTGCCTGGGCTGCAAAGAGACTAGAAACGGCATGAATTAGTTCTAATTGCATGACTCCTGTAGAAGTTGAGCTCTCCTTCATAATTAGGTAATTCCAAAAGAAACAACCAAGATGAACAGTATCAGTGACCTGTTAGGCATGCTTTCGAAAAATCTGATCACTTGGGGTCTTTGCCCATGACCTCACGAGCAAATAGTAGAATTAGTATTTGCAAATTGAAGTTTGGCCATCAGTATTTGCAAATACACATTTCAATCCAAATAATGGTTTCCACTCACAAAACTTCCAACTTCTTTTCCAAGTGAAATTCATGTCCAGATACAATCAACTACCAAATTCTGTTTTTCAACTTCAATCTCAAATACCCTCTTTTTCAAGTTCAATCAGATACTGTCCAAACGCCTACTTAACGATTTCATATTTATCAGATTAACAAAAAACAAAGTTACAAACAACATAATAGCAAAACGGGCTCAGAAGCTAAATCACATTGTCAACGTACCATACAACCACTGAAACGGACTGATTTATAATTCATTTCCAAAATCCAACATTCTACAGGTACTCTTTTTTGAAAAGGATATTCAATTAATTACTCTTAGAAGATTTTTCACACTGAACTTTCTGCAGGGACCTTTGCACAGGAACCTAATGATGTTCGGATAGGGTTATCAGTGCCAAGGGAATGTTCCAGAAGACAACTAACTAAAGCTACACTACTTTTTCTTTTCTTTTTTTATCAGGTAAAAGTAGATTTCATTCAAAAAGCATTAAGAAGATGCAAAGGTTACCAAACAAAAAAAAAAGTTAGCTCCCGTACAAGCACATATCTCCTAGAAAAAACTTAAGGAGCTAAAGATACGCTACTCTTTTTTATATAATGTTGAAACACATACACTAGTTTAAGCTGTAAGGATGGTTTGCTCACTACAAAAACATATGGGATCCCACAACAGAATGGAACGACTAAGATATCATTTGGTGGGTCAGTCTACATACTTCCTCATACTAGCGCAATTTTGCTCAATTCCCTGTCCATCAAACAACAAAATAACAGGGATTTTCAAATGTTCTCTTCCTTGGTTTGCGCATTGCTCTTCCTACTAGTGACTCATCGAAAAAAATTGACAGAAACAGATGCACGTACTACTCTTTCACCTTCTGATTAATGCAATAAAAAAAGGAAATAGATTCAGCGCTTAGTGTTTGTTCACTTTATGTTCTTTCACTTCCAAGTACCTCCCCTTTCATAGTTTCAAGTATTCACCATGATTTATCCCCTAAAAGTAGAACAAGAAAGTTCAGCCAAGGATTCATGCGCACACAAAAGAAAGGGACCTAGAAACAATTTAGAGATCTTCAGAATCTTGCATCAAATGACCAGCTGCTCTGGTAAAAAATGTAATGAGATAAAGCAAAAATGAGAAAAATCTCTCTAACCTCAATATGCCAGTACCACAACCTACATCCATGACTACAGCACCTTTTAAGAGAGAAGGATTCTCCAAAATGGCTTGCCGATAAGCATCAGTTCTTACCTGCATAAGCCCCAATATTGACAATTAGTTACCAAATATTTCAGTGGTGCCTTTTTTCCTGAAAAGAAGGCAAACATTATGTCCCAGGAACAGAAGCAGAACAAAATAGTTTTTGCCAATAACGTAACTATCCGAGAGTCCAAGCAAGAACCTACTACATCAGCTTCAGGAGAAAGTTTTGGAGGCAACAGAAGGAAATGGATGTTAATCTGATTTGAAAAGCTGGTAGAAGAAAATAGGTTTTACTGTCAATTAAAGAGAATGGACAGCAGTGCGATTGATAATAGGGGTATAGATACTTGATGAAGACATGGTGCTAGGCTGTATACAATGTTTGAGTCTCGAGCCAAGAACACTTTGATGTATGACAGTTGCATTTATTGGTGCTTTTTCTGTTCTAGTAAAATTAAGTCCTGATCCAAAATAAGAAAATTCCACGGATAAGTTAGCAAACGAAAATAACTAGATTAAGAAAAGGTCTGATCTTTTCTTGTATCCTTAGTTTGGTGAAGTATGTTCACTTTGTTTTGAAGTAGGTAGCAGTTGATTCTTGTTTGACAAGAAATACATTCATTCAAGTTAATAATGGCTAGCGTACCTAGAATACCAAAAATAGAAAGATTGAAAAAGTCATTAGCTTAACATGGGGGAAACAATTTGATTGACTATACCTTCCTCTACAAAAGAGATAGTTGATAATACATCAAAAATTGGGCCAATGTAGAACCTAATAAACGTTGTAAAGACTTAATCAAGGGAAAGTAGCTGTCTACCTTACTACAAAAGTAGGCAGAACAGTAACAGGATAAAATTTACCTTATCACTTATCATGTCCCTGTGGATACCATATGAACTATAGCCACCAAAATAGCTTTTATTTACGTCCTTGATCTTATTTGCTGCAACTTTTGCGATATACAAGCTAGAATCTTGGTCATTGGGGTTCCTATACGAAGAAACACCGGCAACAATGCCATTGCTGAGAGTAGAATCAGTCATTGAAGCAGATTTCTCTCCACTAAGACAGGAGACTGTAGGTTTGTTTTCTTCTGTTTCGAAAGTAAAATCATCCCCGTCGATGCTAATTTGTTCGAAATCCTTAATTAACTCCTCTTTGTCAACAGGCATATCGTCCATATCATCTTCACCTTCATCATCTTCATCAAAGCTATACAGAAGTGCATCCTCATTCAAGAAAGGCTTCAAAAACTCATCATCATTCCAAGGACACTTGCCATTATCAAAGCTAACAACCTCGTGCAAATGATTCAGTAGATCTTCCTTTGACCGACAGACAATGCCACAACTCCAACATTTGTTCTCAACAACCTAATAGCAAAAATAAAAATGAAAAAAGGATTCAAGTTATATATACTAAGAGTTGGAAAAAAATCACTAAAATTTGACTGAGCAATAACATGTTAGCTGCCATTTTTACCAGATTGCTAAATAATGTTTATCATGAGATTTACTAATTACCTCAGGGATCGTTGATTAGTTATGCAGATTTCTAAATTGCAAACCAAACACGGCATTAGCTGCGTTGAATGGTAACAAACATGGTATTACTTAGCTCCTAACCAGGTACCAAAAGGACCCCTGATTGTATAAATATTCTTACTGATGAAAGAAAGGCCATTAGTATATATTGTGGATGCGGTTGAATGAATACCTTAGACCTGACATAATTAATGAGCTTAAAGCAGCCATAGAAATCCAAGGCAAAAGTAGTCTTGAGATTGTTGAAATGGAAGCGATGTGCAGATGAGCAGTGGTCGAAGAGGGCATTACTGGAATTATACAACGAGTCACAGAACAAACAGAGTAATTTTGAGTTGATAGCTTCCTCTTCATCTTCATCTTCTTCGTAATCGTCCCAGTTCTGGTCCCTGTCATCGTCTGAGTTGTCATCTTCTTCAACTTCCATGTACGTTGTGTTCGATTCCTCCATAGCCATAGCAAAATTAGCAAGTTTGGGATGCTAAAAATGGAGTAATGGTTTTGTTGGGAGCTTCGGAAAAGGGTGACAAATGAGAATGTCCCTCTAAAACCCTACTCTTTGTTGTTTGACTATTTTCTCCTCCATTTCTTACTACTACTACTACGTCACTTATGTACTTTTAATATGGAAATTATATAAGGGGTCCTTTGGTACACGGGATATCCAGCACTAATTATGGGATTAATTTTGTATCATATTTAGTAAAAAGTATAAATTTATCCTGAGATAAATTTATAGTGCCCGTCTTATCCTATTAAGTCTGGGATTATTTTATCTCATCTCCTAGATGGGATAAATTAGTCCTAGGATTATAATCCTGAGATAATTTTGTCTACGTACCAAATGACCACTGAGTGTTGGGAAGCCCGTGGTGAGCCCGAGCCCATATTCAAGGTAATAAAGTAAACTAAGTTTCAATTTATGTGTCATAGTTTAAATTTTGAGAGTCAAACAGTTTAATTTTGATACTAAATTGGGGCAAAACATAATTAAAAACTATGTAAAAAGTACTATAAATTCCAATGCTTGACTATTCAAAATATTAAAAAGATATATGAAAAAATAATGATTTTTCTTAATTAAAATTTTCTTTTCCTTTCAAGAAATGCATGTGAGGAAATGATATTTCTTTTCTTTTTTCTTTATCTAATACATTTTCTAAATTTGCGTTATAATAATATTATAACTATGATATAGCCCCAAATACATTAGCATTGGCTAAATTTAAATAATTAAATCATGTCTCGATGCAACGACATATATGCCTAAGAATTTTGTTTCTTCTCATTTTTATTTTCTTTAAGGATCATTTTGTTTCTTCTCATTTTTATTTTCTTTAAGGATCATTTTGTTTCTTCAAGGATCATTTTGTTTCTTCTCATTTTTATTTTCTTTAAGGATCGATTTTGAAATTTATTTTCTATCGATTTATTTTCTATTGGATAACTGTGTTACATCATTAAACCTTTATATATTCAAAATATTTTTTTAAATAAAATTTAGATCAAGAGAAATTTAATGGCAATTTTAGAATTACTAAGAAAATATGATCAGCGCTCTCCCAATACCAAATCAGTTCTCCAAAATTACTATTATTACCATTTTAGATTATCTTTGTGCATAGTTATTTCTATTAGATGATATCATCACCATGCACAACTTTTCAAGTATTTTAAAGGGATAAGACGCTATCCCCACCCCCACCCCCCACCCCCCACCCCCCATCCCCGAACTATACCCAAAATTGCTACGACATACCTTACCTTTTCCTGAATTTTATTACCCCCTAAATGATGATGCCCACTCTCATATGAGAGAGTGACATACACTCTCCTTGCCACATGTGTATTTATTTGTTTTTTTTATTTTTCCAGCTTACGTGTAAAAAAAAAACTGAATTTTATTTTTTAAAAAATGATTTTTAAAACCCGTTTTTTAAAAAAAAAAAAAATGAAAATTTGATTTTATTAAAACCCACTTTAAAAAAAAAAACTGAAAACATGGATTAAAAAAAATAAAAAAATGAATTTTCTTTAAATAAATGATTTTTAAAACCCGTTTTAAAAAAAAACCTGAAAAAATGATTTTTTTTTAAATATGGAAAACTTGATTATTTTTTAAAATGTTTTAAAAAAATCTTGATTTAGGACACTTTTATTTTTCAAATAAAATCAGGAAAAAGTGTTTTTCTTGTCAAAATGTGAATAAATTGATTTTTTATAAAATTTTGAAAAAATTAGTTATTTTTTAAAGTGTGGAAAACCCATTTTTAAAACTAAATTTGGAAAATAAATTTGGAAATGTCAGCGCTTGGGGGGTAAATTATTTTGTTTTAAATAAGTTTGGGAGGGTAATAGGACCCAGGAAAAGGTAAGGTGTGTCGTAGCAACTTCGGGTATAGTTCAGGGGGGTAATAGTGCCTTATCCCTATTTTTAAAGGGCTCAAAATTCAAATTATATATACCATATTGGATGTGGCAACCCAAGTAAAAAAAAAAATGTAGGGGCAAAAATAAGACAGAGAAAAAATCATGGTGCATACCTCACCTCCAAAAAGCTAATCTAACGGGCCATGTATTACCAAAAAGGGTTTGAAAATATCTTGAGTTATTGGAAACATACTTTGGTATATGAACTAATAGATAACAAATATTTGAAGTAGTAAATCCTTTTTAGTTGGCACGCTAATTAAATGATTACAATGTAATTAAGTACTACAAAACTCTTTTAATTGTCTCTTATATATAGTAGAAGTAATAGTAATAGTAATATAGTAGTAAAGTAATGAAAAGTAGACAATAAAAACAAAATGTAAATTTGTCTTTAAAAAATAAATTTGGAACCTAGAAGTAATTAATTGAAAATTTTGATATTAGATTGGAAACTTTTGTGAGGACTACAAATACCCTTGGTTGTCCATTATATAGTAGTAATAATATGTATACATATACAGAAATTATTTTAGTACCCAAATTTTTCACAATCTCACTCCAAAGAAATTAATTTGAGAAAGAATCACTTGTGATAAATATTTCATAAATTAAATAAAGTTTCAAAAGTGCAAGTAACATTGGTTGTCAACTAGTGTTTACGAATATATAGACATTAATCACTTTAGTTTAAGGAATTTTAGTACTAATATTTACAATATACATATTAGTACATAATTTGAATGATTGATTGCACTGATCGCTTTTACTACATAAAAAAGGTACAAAATTTTCTCGATTTCCACTGTGCTGTCTTATTTTTTTTTTTTAAATCTCAAATATAAAATGATTAGTATGTGAAAGTGAAGACATTTAAAACAACGAATCTCATGTGTTGATGTTGAAGGAGTAGTAGTTAAATCTCTAAATTTAGAAGTTTACATTGATAACATGAAAATAACAAGATTTACGAAGTTTTGGTGCAATTGAATAAGAAGTGATCCTACTAAATTTTTAGATGCCTACATTTTAAACAAAATTATTTAAAGAAATGTATATTCAAATGTAACACTAAAATTGAATTAGTTTGCGAGAAATTAAAAACTCAAGTAAGAGAAGAGAATATCTTTAGAGTAATATTTCTTATATGTGTACATATTTATCAAAGATTATCGTTTAGTTTTTTATAATAATTTTTTATTTTAAAGATTTAGTTGTGTAGTTACACTTGGGCAATCAAACATTACGTTTGTAATTAAACTGTAATTACTTTTCAAACAAAAAAACACGTCTTTGTAATTACTATACGGTGTAATTACTAGATTGTGTAGTTATTATCCTAGTAGTTACACCAAATTCAATTACGACATGACTTTTCAAACAGACCACGAGTATTTAAAGTCCTATGACGTGAGATTTTAGGACCCATTTGGCCATGAGAATTTTTCACTTTTTTCCTAAAAATTATTTCACTTTATTTGAAAATCAATGTTTGCTCGCTATCAAGGTAGAGGTAAGGTTTGCATACACTATACCCTCCCCATACCCCACTCGAGGGATTACACTGGATATGTTGTTGTTGTTGTTGGAAATCAACACGTTTGGTCATGAAAATTCCAAATAATACTTGAAGTTGTATGTGGAATTTGAAAAACACCTAAAACTTTGTTTTCACCTAAAACATCTAGAAGGATGATTAAAGCGCGTGGAACATAAATTTTGTGTTTGAGTAAATTAAGATAAGGAAATTGTGACAAATTATAATATTTATTTTTCAACAAATAATGAGGATTACAATCTCTATCGTATCTCAAGATTTACAAAATATTGTAATTTGATTATTTTCTCATGAGTGTCAAAGTGAAGAATTTGTCCGGATCTTCTTAAATTGGTAGATCCTATCATGAATAATCTGATGACATCCATAAATGATGAGTTAAGATTGTCACAAACATATGATTTTAACCCACACACTTAGAATCTTGAAGTGAAGTTTCATTCTTGCACTTGATTGTGCATACTTAGAGCGCTTTGAATGATAAGTACTTGTTTGGAGCCTTTTCTTGCTCCCATCGTCTTTGATATCTCTTCCACTGTATGGAGGACTTCTACATGTAATTGTGGAGAGGAGTTATTTGCATCACGAGTGAATTCTCTTGCTTGATTTGATTTGTTCAGTTGATTTAATCATATCAATCTCATTAAACTCGTGATAAAATTACATTTAATTGGTCAAAACATGAAAATTGCACAATATCGGAGTTCTTGACCGAAATGGAATTGAGTTTTATTTACCGTCTATTTTAAATACAAGACGTAAAGGTAACTAGTTAGAGATGATTTTAACAGCCAAATAAGTGAAATCGCCCTAAGTACAATTTCACATAATATAGCATCGTCCTGGCTTATGACGACTTCAAATTTTCAATGGTCAAATTTTAGCAAATATCACTATTTTAGATTTTAGATATTTTAAATCATTCCCGTATGAGTTTCGGGCCATTTTTTTAATTTTTATGATCCTTCGAGAAAAAGATTCATTATCTTCATAAAAAAAAAAAATATGAGGTAAACTCAATAATGAAAATTTTGATTCATCCTTGGCCTTATTCCGGAATAGTTTTGAACCAAACATAATGCAGATTTATATGCTTTAGGTGAACATAAATCTATCTTTGATGAACCAACAATAGTTGTGGTGTAGTGGTTGATACTACTCCATCCTTAACCAAGCTCTCGCGTTCGAGCCCCCTTGGGTATAGAGCCACTATCGTTGGGAGCGCTTTGCCTCCCAATGTGGGACTACCCGGCACGAATCCGGATTAGTCAACCCCCAATGCGGATACCGGACACCGGATGAAAAATAAAATAAAAAATAAAAAATCTATGTTTGATGAAAAAGCATAAACAATATTGATCAAATTTATGAATGTTTGTACATTGATACGATCCTAACTAGGAAAGTATGAAAACAATGATAAATACGCGAAAATTAAGATAGGAGAAATAGATAGATGAGATAGAAGAAATAGGAGAGATGATAATAGAAGAGAGAAGGGACCTAATTAAACTAAAATTGTGACTAATCAACAATCAAAGATGAATTCAATCTAAGGGAGAACGGAACTTGAACTCATACATGGAAATCTAATCATAGATTATTCAAGAGATGATCAGATAAAGAGTTAAGGAGTCCTCCACTACCTAACAATGGCTAATCCCAACTTAACCTAGACTCCATAGAAGGAGAACTACTCTCAAGTGAGTTTCTTCAATCAATAACTAAGGAATGAAAATAGGCCAAGGCAAGCTTATAAAGTTTTGGCTTTTATATGCCTAAGCCACAATTATTTAACTAATAGCCACACTCGGCATTTAGCTAACCAAACTTACAATTATAGCCACACATCAAACACTTGGCCTTTTTTAAGAGGCAAACTTTGGGCCTTGGACTCTTGTACTCTTCATCCATGTTATCTTCCATTCCATAGCTTCGTTCTCCACGAACTTGGCTTGTAAGGCTTGAAACTCCTTAGTGGCTTCTAGTACAAGGCCTTGGAGAAGGTTCGACACTTGAGACTTGGAAAGACTTATGATACCGTAATTCATGCCCTATCGAACATGTTATTCCATTTTGAAACTAGTTTATTATGCAGCAACAAATGCTAGTTACAATATTGGTTCTAGGTCCAGCTATGCAATCTAATTATTAATGATAATTATATTGGAAACTCGTCCTAACTTAGTTTAACTGCAAACGATAAAATAATTCCTAACGATTATTTATAAGTGTCTATAAATCAAACATTTTGTAACTAAGTAAAGAAAAAGCACCAGCAACTCCAAAATTATTGAGCGAAGAGAACGATTTTCAATAATTATGTCAAATATGTTTCACATCTTTTTTGATGAAAAATGTCAAGTACTTATTTTTATGTAGTAAGTGTGTGTGTACATATATATAAATAAAAATAAAAATACCTTTGATTTTTACCAAGTATGCTTGATTGTGTTGTAATTAATCCAACACAAATTTTCTCAAAAACTTTCGTAATGTTCATTTTGACAAAAAGCAGAACCGTGACCAAATTCAAACGCCATAGATAACAAATATCTCACTCCTCCAAAGTTTTATTTTCTCAGAGAGAAAGAAAACGAGATTGAATAAAAAAGCTGCGGCTAGCCGACTAAGGCATTAAACAGTGTTCAAAAATATAAAGAAGGCATAAATGAAAAAGTTAAGGGTTCAACGTCTATTATATATACATAAAAAATAATTTTTACGTGATCCCCTCGGCTCTATCTACGTCCGCCACTGCATACAAATCTTGAATCTCACTACAGTCAATTCATCCTCATCACCATCACCAACATTATTTAGTCTCTCTTAGATATATTGATAAACACTTCATATTCACACCTTAATTGAAAGATTCACTTCAATTTCTTGAAAAGTCTTGGTTTCTTTTGAATTCCCAAAGATCTTTTCAGTTTTGAACACCCTTTAATCTTCTCAATTAACCCATTCTTGGTATTTACTTCAAATGCCTTTTGACTCGTTCAAATTTCATTCAATCTTGTGGTATTAATTCTAAACTTGTTTTTTTTTTTTTTGGTTTGTTTCAGTTGGTGAATGCAAGTGTGAGCTGCTAAGCAAGTGGGGTTACGTTAAAGTTGCCATGGAAGAGTAAGTAACCTTCAAAATCTCTGCTTTGATACTTATAGTTTACAAGACTGATAGATCCTCTGGTTTGTTTGAAGTAAATCTGAAATTCTTAAGTAGTTAAGATTAAAGATTCTTGATATGTTTTAGAAATTTGGTAGTAAGAGAGTTTACTGGAATACGAATACCATTAATGTGGGTGGGTCGAATTGAATGTGTGTGTATTTGCAGGGAAAACTCTACAGAGCTACTACAAAGATTCCGGCGAGACAGGCGGATACTTTTGAATTTCATACTTTCAGGAAGTTTAATCAAGAAAGTGGTAATGCCTCCTGGAGCTGTTTCATTGGAGGATGTGGATCTTGATCAGGTCAGCGTTGATTTTGTCCTCAATTGTGTAAGAAAAGGTATGGAATCTACATATTTGCTTACAATGGATTGCAATTATTCCATTAACAAGTTCACTATTCAATTAGTTTAGCTGCCTTATTTTGTTGTTTTTTTTGTAGGTGGACTCCTTGAACTATCTGACGCTATTAGAGATTATCATGACAGCACTCTGTTCCCTCAGATGGTAAATTCGGACTTCCACATACTTTAATTTCTGTTCAGTGGTTACTATTTATGAATATGTTAGTTCAGGCTTGCACATGCATTTAATTTCTGTTCAATAGATATTTGTGAATGTTCCGGTTCCCAAGGTTTATCTATTGCTGCTTAGAATTATTTCCATAGGGGGTTGTTGTGCAGCACTTTTTACCTATCCAAAACACCATTTCACGCGTTCTATACACATCGGTGTTTATGTTCGTTCTTCAATGGTTTCCTTTTGGTATAAGAGTAATGCAGGTTCAACTGATGAATTCTTTCTAGCAACAAATCCTGAGCTATCGGGTTCGCCTCCAAGAAGATTACCCCCAGCTGCCCCTATTTCCACACGATCACCAATTTTGGCATCACTCTCAACGTCAGAGCCCGTTGATACTGAACCATTTGAAGAGCTGTCTAGTTTATCCAAATCGCAATCTTTCAATTCGTCACAACAACAAGAGTTAACAGTTGACGACATTGAGGATTTTGATGACGATGACGATCTGGATGAAGTTGACAGTCGAAGGTATTCAAGAAGAGTTCTCAATGATGCTGCTGATCTTGTGCTTGGATTGCCTTCATTTGCCACTGGTAAGCATGCTTATTATAGGTGTATACGCATATGGTGGACCTGTAACTTCCACTGTCATTATTTTGTGGCAGTGTTAGGTTGTATTTTGCTTGTTCTTTAGCTCTAAGGTGCTATATTTATAGGACTGGTTATACCAGGAAAATAATTGACCGGGAGAGTAAGAGTACTTTGAGATCTATCTTTGGTGCTATATTTGTACTATACTTGTTACTTTGTGCTTATGGTGCTGCCACATGACTAGGAAACTATTAACAACACTGGTGTAGATTATCATATAACTTCTCTAGGTTAGTGTTCAATTTTCACCCACTAATGATAAATGGATTTTTTTTTATAAGGGCATTTAACCAGTGGCGGATGCAAGATTTTCACTCGGGGGTTTGGAAAAAGCAACAAAAGCTAAACATAAAATACAATATTGTCACTGGGAATCGAACCTTGGACACTGGAGAGAATTTTGAACACCCTCAACTGCTTGAGTTAACCTTTTTACATTTGTTTAGGGTATTCAAAACGTATATATGTACATAAACACAGAAAATCTACCCTATATATACAGCATAATTTTTTGCCGAGGGTGAATACCCTCGCATCCCTTTAATTCCGCCCCCGCATTTAACACTGTACTAATAAGCATTGTATACTAATGATAAATGGATTTCAATTCTCATCCATGTTAATTGCAGTTCAAGCTATGCACCAAGGCCGTGAACATAGCATAGTAGCTTGATATTGGGACAATGTCCGTCCCCTTTTTATCTGGAGCATAAGAAATCCACCGTAATCTCCAGCACACTTGTGTGATTTTTGGATTTTCTTTTTCCAGCTGATAGGCGTTAATTTGTTTTTCTTCTTTTGTACTGTAGATCCCATATGTGTTTTTTCTTTTTCTAGATTAGAAAGAGTTAGTTCTATCTTGATGCCAGATTAATGCTTTTCTGACCTTTGGCTATCATAAACAGAACTAGTTGTCAGGTTATTAATTCTCATATTCTGATGCAACTCTTTTTAGTGCTTAAATTTTATTTTTAATTTTCTTTTGTTATAGCTATTTGTTATATTGCTCCTCTAATCGCTTGATTGTGTTTATAAATGAATCAGTTAGATAGTTATATACATTTGATTCCTGATCTTTAACAGACCTACTTTTTGAGTTTGGTGCCTTTTAAGCATAAAGAGTTCCCACCAATGTTTTCTCTTACTCTTCCCTGATAACTTCTCTCATACTTAGTAGCAATAATATTCAATTTGTTCTGAAGCTTATTCTCTCTTTCATAAACCCTAAGCAAATGATACGTTAAGCTCTGTGCTTGTGCACGAAAGCTAGAGTTAAGATGATGTCATATGATTCCTTACGTATTTCTGGCAACTCCTTGGTATGAAGGCTGTTTGGGGAATATCATGGTAAATGTTAAATGTGAACTTAACGAAGCGCGGTCGTCATATCCATGTAACTAGTTTATTTTGCCTTTACTTTTTTAACAGCCTACGGTGGCAAGAATTTGTTTTGGAGCTTTATATTAAATCCATATTTTTTTTGACTTTGCCTTTTGGTGTTTGAATTCTTTGGTTTTATACAATGTTTGAAGCTTTGAATGCATACTTCTGGATTGATTACTGGAGCAAGTATTTGATGAACGAACAATTTAATATTCTATTCCAGTATTTCCTGGTCGTTACACTACTTCACTTGTAGATTCCATTATCTTCTTTCAAAGTGTACTCTTCTCTTGCTTTTATGTGGATGGATGGGAAATACTTATACTTCAGGCTGTATTTCTTCCTAGCTATTGGCGATGATGACCTTCGGGAAACAGCATATGAGATCCTTCTGGCTGCTGCTGGAGCTTCAGGGTATTTTCGCCTTTTCTGTTTCTTGGCTTGCAATATCTCCCATCTGATTAATTAGAGGTATTTAATAAGCATTCTCCATGCACAGGGGCCTAATTGTACCATCAAAGGACAAAAAGAAGGAGAAGAAATCTAGATTGATGAGGAAGCTGGGCCGGAGTAAGAGTGAAAATGTAGTGACCCAGTCACAGCATTTATCTGGACTGGTCAGTTTGTTGGAGACAATGCGTGTCCAGATGGAGGTAGGAAATTGAATGACCTTATTTTTTTTTTTTTTTGAGAAGGTAACATTTGGAAATTGAATGACCTTATTACTTTTTCTTTTTGGTTTTTACTTGTATTCACACTCTTAAAATGGTCACCATTCCGTTCATCCTAAATGTGCCACTTTATAAGGATGAACCACTTTACTTCAACTAAAACTAAACAGAAATTTATGTGGAAATTTTACATCTCCACAAACCTTTTCCCTTCTCTCCCATTTCAATGGCTGTCCAATCTCTTATTCCTTTTAAGCTAACCCATAACTTGCGGCCTTGCTCAACCATCCTTGGAAATGCCTGCTCTCTCAAGTGATTAATGACGGGTTGTTGTAACGGTTTGGTTCTGCGATAGGTGGTAACAGTGCATATTCAAAAGTATAAATGAGGGTGGGAGAGACTGGTAAAGAAAGAAGGTAGCGGACAAGAGAAGTAGGTAAAGCTGTTGATTTTCTAGGCAAGTGGATGATTTTGGTTGAAAAGAAGGTTATACGGTATTTTGATAGTTTTGGAGGTCTTGTGAGGGCTAATTCTCTATATTTGTATTTGAGATAAGCAAGTTATTAAGGCATATAATTATCTAATGGCAATGGTGATGTTGCTTGGAAGTTGAGGTAAACTTGTTTCTAGAAGCGCTGTCTCTTGGCCTCAATTTTGAAGTTTCAGTCAATGTTATATCCTTAGGTTCTTGTGAAGCAAGGTGGGAATAGCTGTATAGAGGTAATGTTGTCTGTCTTTCGAGGAATTATGTAATAGATTGGTGGTTAGCCTCTCTTTGATGTCAGATTGCTGGTAGCTTCTGTTGTTTGATTTACACCAGTAGTAGGACAGATATCTAATTAGCTTCCTTGCCTTTAACTTAACAAATTGGGGATAGCTTGCAGCTTGCCTGCTGTTTCATTGCAAATCTTTTTGGAAATGAAATAACTTAAAAAGCAGTAATTTTTTCTCCTTAGTGGAAGGGCATCAGGCTGATGAGGCTACAGTTTGTTAGTTAAGGTTGAGATGTTACGCCAAGAGGCGTTCAAATACTATCAAAGTATAGAGTTGCCTCGAGTTGTTATGTTGGTGATTTGCTTGGTATATGGTGCTTGTCTCCACCAGCTGCCAGTTGGTAGTGTGTATATAATGTAAATAGTATTCTTATTGCTGGACAGGAAGAAAAGGGAGTTATCGATTCAGTGTTTTTGATAATTAAATGAGTTAAACATTCATTATTAAATCATAGAAGTGATAGCTTGTTAAAAGGGAAAGATTTCCCAAAGGTAAATGTTAGAAGATGAAAGAGGGAAGAGAGATATTGAAGATCTGGTGATATGACAAATACGAAAGGCACACCTACTTATAGGGCGTCAAACTTAATACACGTTTAGTTGTAGACAAAAATAAAATTAAGAAGTTTACTCTTCTAATGGCCCCAAGACTGTGGTCTAGTGGTAAGAGCGCAACAAGTGATGTGTGAGTTAGGCACACATTGTGGGTTCGAACTCTGTTATTTAGGAATTTGCAGTTACATACTTGCTGGGTTCTTACCTGATTATTATGTTCAGATTTCTGAGGCCATGGACGTCAGGACAAGACTTGGGCTCCTTAATGCGATGGTTGGAAAAGTGGGTAAAAGGATGGATACAATCTTGATCCCACTGGAATTGCTATGTTGTATTTCACGCACAGAGTTTTCCGACAAGAAATCGTACTTTAAGTGGCAAAAGAGACAAGTAAGCGCTGTCTTTCTCACTCAATATGAAGATGCAAAAATTTTCTCCCCTCCTTCTCTTCCTAATTGCTGTAATGAGCTTTGCGAGGTTGCTTATTTATGCAACTAAGTTCATATGATAATGTATTTAACATTTCTGTTACATATTCTTTTTCTGTCAGTTCAGTTAAACATGTTGGAGGAGGGGCTCATAAATTTTCCTGCCGTAGGGTTTGGGGAATCTGGGCGAAAAGCAAATGAGCTAAGAGTTCTTTTAGCTAAGATAGAGGAATCCGAGGTGTGTACATTTCTCCCTGTCCCACTTTTGCTGAAGAGAAAGTTCTGCTATTTTTTTTTTTTTTAAATGAACTTAAGTATTTGCAATTCTAGTTTGGTCATGCGCACTTTCAAATAGCCAAATACTGAACTTTAATATTTGAACTTCTTTGAAAATAGTGAAATTCAATATACGAACTTAAAGTAAAACATTGAAGTAGTGGTCTGAATGTGTATTTCAAGGAAATACTGATTTCTACTCGTTAATCTTCAACTTTCACTTTTTTTCAAGTTGAACTTCAAATACTCTTTTATTCAGCTTCAACTCAGATGTGAAAACTTTCTAGTCTCAGTGGCAGACTTATGATTTGAAGGCAGTGGGTGCACATGCTTTAACATACACCGCGCCTCCTGGTTTGAGTAACATTATGCATTCAGTTGGTTTAGTTACTTTCTAATCTACTTTTAGTTCACAAATAAAGAAACCACTGGAATGACTTTGGTTCGGTGCAGTTTTAAGACTTCAGTTTTTGATTAAGTTTAGGGATCTCTTTCATTTGCCTGATAATATAAAAGAAAGAGCCAGGAAATGTGTCCATCCATCATCTATGCAAACAATTTCAGGAAACACGTGGCCGTCTATCATCTTACAAACAAAAAACTAACATCATGATATTTTAACCTATCATTCTTTTCAATAAAGGAACTGCAAATTAAATCATGATTGACCAATTCACCTTAAGGCCGATGCAATGAATTTGTGGCAACCCTAGTTGGATTTCATTTCCTAATTTATTGCCGAAAATAAGTATCTTAAATAATAAATAGATGGATTGAGCACTCCAGTTCTTTCAAGCAAATTAAATACAGTTTTGATTTACTTGAGAGTTCTGTTTTTGAAGTTTGATCATCATATGTCAAATTATAGGATTGCTTAGCATAAAAGTTGGCGTTGCTAAGAGGGTTTTAATCTTTGAGATTGGAGGTTAATTATCCATTGATTTTCGAGTTGTGCGTCGCTGGCCCTCTGGGATTTCATGGTGACAAAAAGAAAGTGTCTATAATTGGAAATTGACATGTTTTATCTTCTTGTACTTCTATTTGTTCTCGTCTCTTCTTTTGTACTCTCCTAAAAGGACTTTTTTTTAAAAAAAAAAAAAAAAAAAACTTATTGGCCGATGGAATAAGTTCAATTGACATGGTATTATTGATGTTTGTTCTTGTTTGCTTGTTTGATGCTCTTCATCATTATTTGTGCTCTCTCATTTTTTTTTTTTTAAACCTCTCAATCTAGGACATTCTGATACCATATACTATGAACACCTATGTCCTGAGAAACGAGGTTACTAGAGAAGGGTGCTTTGTGATTCTATATCAGATGATGTGTTAATATATTATTTCTTTGTTTCAGTCTTTTCCTCCCCCTGCAGCTGAGATGCAAAGGACAGAATGTTTAAAATCTTTGAGAGAGATCGCTATTCCACTGGCAGAAAGGCCAGCTCGAGGTGACTTAACTGGTGAAGTATGCCACTGGGCGGATGGTTATCACCTGAATGTCAAATTATACGAGAAACTACTTCTCAGTGTTTTCGATGTTTTAGATGAGGGAAAGCTCACAGAGGTCAGTTAAAATCCACTTGAATGTCATTCGGTCTAACAAGATGGGATTCCGTTCAAGCATTTCTTGCATTCTTCCTGTGTCTTACGGTGCCAGGATGAAGATGACCATCTTGTTTCTTGTACACTAGAAAGTAGAAAGTAATACTCTTAGGATGTTACCTTGCTCATTAAAAAAGAAGGTAATATTCGTAGGGGTCATTTCGTTTTACAGTCTTGTTATGCAGGGTTTATAATAGAGGGACATGGTGAGTGAAGGTGTTAAAAGGGGATGAGCCCTCAAATCACAGGGAAGGAAATTTTCTCAAAAAACCTACAAACTCTTGTAATCCATGCAGACATAGCGAAAAATAGGATTTATATAAGGATTTATATAGCAATACCTTTTTAGATAAGGATTTATATAGCAATACCTTTTAGTTGGGACTATGCCTTATTTATGTTAGTACGTCTTACGTGTACTTTAGGTCTTATGTTTTGTAGGAGTCCCTTTAGTCTTGTTGTTGTTATTATTATTATAAATAATATGGGTCTAAGGAGCTTAAATGAAACAACATGATCAGTTAATATTCATATAACAGACCACGCTTGCTTGAGATTCAGACACAGTTGTTTTATGTGAACACAATAACTTGTTTTATCAGTAAAATACTGAACAGTAGTGCAGTGAAATGTAATGTGAGTACATTCCTTCGGAAATCGATTTTTAGGTTTGAAAGCACAATTTTGAACTTCATCTTTTCCAACCAGGAAGTTGAAGAAATTTTGGAGCTTCTAAAGTCCACATGGCGTATTTTGGGAATCACAGAAACCATTCACTACACTTGCTATGCTTGGGTATTATTTCGACAGGTATAAAACGACAAAAAATACTTGTTACTATTCAAAGTTGCTTAAAACATTACTGTCATATGCTTGACTACTAACATGCTGATGGTATATGAATTGTTTGGACTAGAGTTTACTTCTTTATTAATTATTTGAGTGGATATAGACCATAACCTTTTTGGAATATTGTTGCCATAGCCTGCAATTTCCTATTTAGAAAAGAACCTGATATTTCTTTAATCTAGTCGGCTTGAAGTACCAGGAAAAGCATGTATCTCTGACTGAGTTGCTAAAAGATTGGAAGGCTTTGTTCTTCTATGTTTCTTAGTTTTGCTGATGTCCTCTTGGAGTACTTCTTCGCCTATGTTAACATTCAATGTCAATTTACTTTTTTGCATACAATGAATCTTGGGGTGACCAAGAGTTGCTCATCACTTCTCTTTCTCATTTGTCTGAATGTCCTTGAGTATGAGCGGCCATTTTAGATGTGTCATCCTTATGTAAACTAATGATGCATCAAATGTGATGTTGTACTTGCTGCTACCTACTTAGTGGCCGATTGGTACTCCGTTTGTGGTATCTATAGTGACTTGAATTTTAATAATTTTGATAGCAATTTTACTACTCAAAGTTAAAAATACGTTAGATGAAAAATACCACACGCTATGTTTTCTGATACCTTCGGTATTATAGGTTTATTAATACAAATATCAACAATCCTTGGTGAAGCTACCAAAGAAGACCAAACTACCCATCATTTTGAAATGATCTTGGCTTATGTTATTGAAGATTTTGTAGCCTGCCTACTATCTATAAAGATTACATTTGTGACTTAATCTAGCTGAATTAAGGTGATTATTTGAAATGCGTGCTTTGTTTAAGGGTAAATAATCTTTTTGGTCCAGTGTTATTCTTCAGTTGCCTATTTTTCTCTTCGTGTTATTTAACTTAGAAATTTGACCTTCGTCGAATCAAATGTGCTATTACGGTCCAATTATAACTAACGTAAGTTCACTATGGACAACTGTGGTTTTTTCGGACTACAAAATCCTCATCCTCTCGTCTATCCACATTATTTAATTTCTGCAGTTTTAAGTAAAAAAAATTATCCCAATAAGCGATGGGATTTTAAGGCAATTGCTTCCATCTTGTTCAGCCAACTGTTTTGAAAATAAAATCCTGACATGTTGCAACAATTTCTTCTTGCTTGGTTACCCTTATTTCAAATTTGGTTACTTGGTCGAACCTGGGGTCTATCGGAAACAGCCTCTCTATCTGCCAAGATAGGGGTAAGGTCTGCGTACACTCTACCCTCCCCAATCCCCGCTTGTGGGATTACATTGGGTATGTTGTTGTTGTTGTTTGTTGGTTGGACCTGATCCTCCCATCAATTCCTCTTTGCTTATTGTCTGATGTATGATTGTCCTATTTCAATCTATGCCCCTTGTGTTGTTGCAGTTTGTCATCACGGGAGAGCAAAGGATCTTGCAATATGTCATTGAACAGTTAAAGAAAATACCCTTAAAGGAACAAAGGGGACCACAAGAGAGAATGCACTTGAAGAGTTTGCATTCTAGAGTTGATACTGAAAAGGGGTTTCAAGAGTTGACTTTCTTGCAGTCGTTCTTGTTGCCAATTTCAAAATGGGCTGATAAGCAGTTGGGAGACTACCATCTTAATTATGCTGAGGTTTGTGAATAATTCTGTTTTACTTTGATCAGCTGATTGCAAATATTGTGCACATGATAAGTCTTTTGTTTTAACTTAAGCATTTACATGAATGTCTTTTCCTGTTTTGAGATTTTGTTTTGTGGTAATACAGATACTGATCAAATTAGACCTTGTACTGTAAATTCTATTTATCAATTTAAAACTAAGAAACACACTCAAATTTACACTTTCCCATGAATGATGGTTGCCAATATGTCAAATATTCTGCCTTTTCTATTGAAATTAACTCCATATAGGCTATTATTTAGTTAAGTTACAGTACAGGAAAACTGTCTAAAAACTAGTTAATTTTTTTTTGTTTAGGGGTCAGCAGTGATGGAAAACACTCTGGCAGTTGCTATGCATGTTCGAAGGCTTCTTCTAGAAGAACCTGAAACGGTATGTCTGTGTACCTTACCTGTTTCTGGTGAACTATTTTAAGTTTCTTCTGGCTGAAATTGAATCCTATGTTATATGTGCTCTGTTCATTCACTATAAACCATAAGATTGACCATGGACACTTATAAATAATAATGTCCTATACGAATTTGATGTTTGTGCAGGCTATGGAGTCTGCAACAATATCAGATAAAGAGCAGATAGAGTTCTATGTGACATCTTCAATCAAACATGCATTTACGAGGGTAAAGATTTTGTACTTCTTCGGAAAGGAAACTGAAATTAGTTGCTGAAATAATTACTGCTGTTGAAATCTTTCTATATGTTGGCCGGAAGTGCTACTGCTTAGTTAGTTTCTTCCGATGGTAGAGTTTTACGATCGGTTAGATTAATTTCTTCAGATGTTAGAGGACCCTAATTATGAACTTCCATATGCAAATTGTGGATCATTAAAATCTTTTATTTGTTCTTTTATCTTCATTTTCTATTTCTTAGCTACATGTCAATGTCATTGTTAAATCCTCATTCTATACTGGCTAAGGAGCTTGTCTGTTTAAAGAAACATTATTTGTACCGATGATGAAGTATGCTAATGGATGGGCATGACTAGTTCAAGAGGAGGTTTTGATTTACAGTGTCTTGCCTCAGATCTATCACTTAGTCTCTGTACTTTTGGACAAACTTCCCCAATCTAATACCAAATGTAATAATCCAAGTCTAGCAACTAGTCCAAGAAGTTTCTGGTGTTGTAACTTTTATCAAAAGAACTTGAAGCTCAAAGTCTATCAGCCCAGCATGGCCAATTAGAGGGGGAAGGGCATTTTCCCTTTTAATAAAAACTTACTAGTAGTGGCTTAAATATGTCTTTTGAACAGTTAAACAGTCCATCCAAATTTCTCATACATTGACTTGCAAATTGCAATGTGGTTTTACTATGTACACTAAAATAATCGAGAACATAATGGGATCAGAAAAGACCAAGAACACTGCCCCCTGTCTTCTCACTTTCTAAATCACAGTTAACATTTTTTTTTTTGATAAGGTAAATAATTTTATTAACAACTGTGGGAACTTCAAATACTGTGAATCTCGTGAGATTATGGTGCATTTATGTTAAATAGGCTTCTCACAGGAAGCGACAGGGTGTTTTCATATTTCCTCACAAATGACTGTTCGCAAGTTCATCCAGAAGTTACATTGATTGATTTGCTTCCTATGATTCTAACAACACAAGTAGACCAAGTGTTCCCTGGCTTGGTAGACTTCTCATATTACTAGAGTGCAATGTTGATTGTTGGGAGCATCTGTTCCATGTGCATCATAGCTAGTTGCTGAGTGTTGTTATTCAGTTCTGTGCTTCCTCTAGATTGGGCATGAAGGAAATTTCTGTGTTTGTCATGAATAATTGCTTTGTGCAGATAATACAAGATGTTGAGGCAATATCTCATGCAACAAATGAACATCCTTTAGCACTGCTTGCAGAACACACAAAGAAACTCTTGCAAAGAGATAATACTATTTACATGCCTATCTTATCTCAAAGGCATCAAAATGCTGCTGCTGTTTCTGCATCCATACTTCACAAGCTTTATGGTATCAAATTGGTAAGTAATGATTAATCTATCTCCTGGAGTTCTAGTTGTAGGTTGAGTAATTTATGGTAATATGTTTAGTATGGCGGTTTGAGTGAATGTCAATTATTCAGAGACCATTCCTTGATAATGCGGAACATCTGACCGAGGATACTATAGCTGTCTTTCCTGCTGCTGATAATCTTGAGCATTATATAATGCAAGTTATCGTATCTACTTGTGCTGATGGAACATCAGATGCTTATTGCAAAAAGTTAAATTTGTTCAAGGTTAGGGAACTCTTCCTGGGCTTCTTTATTTATTTTTATATTGGAGCAACTTACGGTGACATAATTTTGCAAAATTTATATGTGGTAGTTCGAAGTGAAAGATTCTGTAGCCAGTAAATTAATCTTGTTGGATTTATCGTCTTCTGACCTCGGCATTCTAAATGCTTAGAACCTTTTTGTTGGTCGGTGGCGGGACAGTTTTGCTGATAAAGTTTCCCTGTGTCATGCTCCATATTTTTCGTAATGAATTTGGTGACTTGCTTAGCCTTTTCTTGTTTTAATTATAGATTGAAACTGTGTCTGGGACATTGGTACTACGATGGGTGAATTCACAACTTGCAAGGATTTTGAATTGGGTTGACCGGGCTATTCAGCAGGAGGTAATAACTTATGGAGTTGCTAAATCTATTGATTGTAGTTCAGTGAAAAATTATTTCATTTACTAGCCTTGCCTTAGTCATTATACATCCTGATTCCTTCTATTCTCTGTGCCATATATCATTTCTCATTTTAGATTTTTCCATATCCTGTCTTATCTCCTTTTGCATCATAAGTAAAAGTTAAACGGGGCATCTCCCCATTTCAATATTCACTGTTATGGTAAAACAAGTAAAATTGAGCTCCTCCTTTTATACAAAACTTGGCCTTTTAGCATATGAAGTTAATTACCTTTTTATGGTTTTCCAGCGGTGGATACCGGTTTCCCCTCAACTAAGGCATGGAAGTTCAATTGTTGAAGTCTACAGGATTGTGGAAGAGGTTCACAAATCATACTCTATTCTTCGTGTATTTATTTTTCGCAATTTTTGTGTCTTTTCCGGAATCAGTTTTCTATCACAATTCAGTTTCCACACCATAAGGTTCTCGTGTTTCTTTATGGCATCATTTGATAGAACAGACATGGTGAATTTACCTGAACCTTTTGTTCCAGCAACATATGGGTGTATAGTTTCATGTTAATATTCATGTTTAATGCATAAGTGGGAATCGGGGATGATGTAGTATTCAGTCTTTTTATCTACGGTCTACCCTTGACTGCATATGCTGGTAGATGTATCATGGATCTTCCATAGATGTAGAAAAACAAATGACGCTTTTTTTTTTTTGTTAAAGGAAAAAGATAACAAATGAAGCTTGTTTAATATAGCTTTTAAACAACAGAGAATGCCACAGGAAGAAGAGTTCCGATAATTATGTCAGCAACAAGGGAAGATATTTCTTTATTGATTTGTCTTACGTACAGGGAAAGAACTGGACTTTGAATTAGTAACCCATGAAAGCATAATGCTAACGAAAGAAGCCAAATCTAACTTCTAGACTTTTGTGCTTGAGAGCTAAGTTTGATCACAAACTACTTTCAGCGACAAGATGAAGATTGTGTGTCGTTCCTGTCCATGTTATCTCTAGCAGCCTGGCTTTTTTACTTGTGCTGCATTTGTGAAACTTAAGTGTAAAATACTTAGCTTTTGGAACATATACACTCGAAGATTCACAAGCCTCTGAAGCTCCAGCTCCCTACCCGCGGGGGTGGGGGGGGGGTGGGGGGGGTGGGGGGGACAATAAAATAAAAATAGGAAGTGAACTTTAAAAAGTGGCTCAGACTGTGAACGATGTCGAATCTGATATGCTCACAGCGATTTAAAAACGCTTTTATACGATACCACATTTTGTAATGAGTTGAACTATTTTCTCACTGCAGACGGTTGATCAGTTCTTTGCTTTGAAAGTTCCAATGAGGCCAGGAGAACTGGGTAGCCTCTTTCGCGGCGTTGATAATGCATTTCAAGTATATGCAAAGACCATTTTAGATCAAATTGGTATGCAGTTTCTTTCTGCTCAGTGTCAAAGAATTCCTCTTTTTTTTTTTTGGGTCTCACAATAAAGAATTCTTCATACTGAATTTGCATACCTGCGGTTTCAGTTTATTAGCTTAATTGTCTCTTAGTTCATTTGGTACTCTGCACTATGGTTTGATGAATGATATATCAAAGTAATGGATGGAGGGACTATTAGATCTTCTGTTATTTGCAGTTAGGAAGGGCAAGATACCTCTTTACAGCATATTTTCGAAGCTATCCTTCCCACTGAGACTGTAAATATTCTGTCCGAGTAACTAATAATTAGAAATCCTAGTTTTATTATTTCGCTAGTTTCTTGCTCATGATATGGATGAATTGCCAGTGTACCCATTTGACGACCCTTTATCTCCATCCCGGTTTCCCATCGACAGAATTTAGCATGTTCAATTTTCAAATAGCTTTGAAACTTATGTTTAGTGGCTCTCTCTTTATTGGCATTCAAAAGTTGTACCATTTAAATAATTTATTTTCTTTTATATCATGCATTTTGTTTCTGCAGAACTGTTTACTACTAAATTGAACCTATATATTTCATGGTGAACTTGCTACCGTTTGCGTGCAGCTAATAAGGAAGATGTTGTTCCACCTGTGCCTATTCTGACAAGATACTCAAGGGAACATGGACTTAAGGCATTTGTAAAGAAGGAGTTGAAGGATACAAAGACACCAGATGTATTTAATTCTGCTGAAATTGATGTAGCGGCAACATCAACGCTTTGTGTGCAGTTGAATAGCCTCCATGTTAGTTAACTTCTACCTTCCTGCTTTATGTATGATTAAGATCTGAAGATGTTAATCATTTGCTTTCGTATGTTTTACTTTCCCCTTTATTAATGTAAAGGTGTATTTCTCTGCACTTGTTAGATTGGAAATCATGGCTCTGGCTAGTTTCATTAGCTTGAATCTGGACTTTATATGCTCCATTTCATAGACCTGCGAGGAATGGATCCTGTAGAGGGTTTATAACGTCAACTGACATCATATGTTAACTTTGAGAGGGCCGTTTGAACAACGGAAAACTAATCACGATACTGAAAAAGGATAGTATACAAGTTTTATAATTTTGAATGGTATTTGCCGCTAAAGTCTTTGGAAAATCAACATTTGGGAAGTACTGTAGAGGCAAGCAGTTGGAGGTTGGGCAGTTAGTATAGTATACCGCTCTGACTAATTTCTTTTGTATAAGGACTGCTGTCTTTTCAATTTAGATATCTTCTCTAACTGATTATATTTCTAGCTTAGTTCGGTACGTCTTTATGAAATACTTCAATTATTAGTGGATTAATTTAAACTTGTCATTTGAAGAATTCTAAAAATGTGATGTAAAACAAGTCCTGACCCTTGTAATGGTAGGAGTATCGTCTCGGTGCCGTTTTTATCAATGAAACTTTACTTTATCAGAAAGAATGCTTGCCTTTTGAACAAAGGAAGCCAAACGAGGAATTCAAAAAGAAAGAGCTAGTGATTTGTGTGTCCCTCTTATGCAATTGAAAGTCCTTTTTTGGGGCAATTTTCTAATTTAACTTGTCATCATAGTCTATTCTGCTTGAACTTTTTAAGCTGCTGCTGGCATAAGTTACTTGAAACTAGACGATTTGTTATCTATCACTCTCTGCCCCTGCTCTGATGCGCAATATGCTTGAGAATAAATTCCTCTTCTCTGTCTTATTGATCCATAGGAATGGAGGCTTATATTGAAAAGCTTTCTGAAGTTTCATGTTGGAATCTACTGGCTGCTAGCAGCAAATTGAGACATATATCTTAGTCAATCACCACCCATCTCTAGAAACTCATACTGTTTCAGCATCAAATATTCTTTGTCCTCTCTATAAATACTACATCCCCAAAACAAGTCCTTTCTCCTCTCACAAACTTTTGATGACAATACTGAAAATACTGTTACCATCCCAAAAAAAATACAAAACTGGAAGTATTGTCGCTTTCTTTTGCTACATTCGGCAGCTTTGATTGCCGCCATAACATGAAACAGCATTGAAGAATACATATCTTCATTTCATTAGCATTCTTTAGTTTTTAACTTAAGAACAAAATATTTCAGTGAGATATAGTGGCTTCTCCGTGTCTAATTGAGAGTTAAAGTGATAGTTCAAAAGATACCAGTTGTGTGTGGAAGTGGGACCTGAGTCGTGAGAGGGTGAGTCTTAACTCTTAATATTATTGGTAAGAGCCCATGTTAGAGCGTTCGTGGAATATCTAGTAAACTTCATTGTATATTCCTACTGTACATGTGTGCATTAACATCTTCACTTCAGAAAGAAATATAAATGGTCAACTTTATGAATATTCATATTTACAAAGTAGAATTAATTACTAGATACTTCGACTGCATAAAATATTGGGATATAATCAGAACTTACTTGATCTTATTAACATGCAGACGCAAATTAGATTCTGTCTTAAACAATTTTAAGGCTTACCTCATTGTTTATCCTTACAGTATGCTATTAGCCAACTGAATAAATTGGAAGACAGCATTTGGGAGCGGTGGACGAGGAAAAAGCATCATGACAAATTGATAAGTAAGGAATAATTTGTTTTGAGTTTGGAATGTGTTGATATGTCTTATTATCTCCTCTTAGTATCTAATTCTAGCTTTGCAGCTAATAATATTTCTAACAAGTTTTGAGTAATGGTAATAAGTATTTGTCGTTTTACCTTATGAAAAAAGGGTAAAAAGTATTTGTTATCTGGAAAGGTGCTCTCCATCTGTGATGTTTTATGAAGTAGACAATTGGAAGTAATTCCTTACAGAGTGCAAAGATGGAAAAGAGATCATATTTCCTCGCCATCCATAAAAAGTAAAGATCACGTCTCCTCACTTTTCTAAACCATTATAGTGATAGACAGAGGGAAAAAAGACCAGCAAAGGAGGATGTGGCGGGTGGAGAAGTAGTCTTAGTAATCTAGTCATTGTTAAGAATGTTAAGAATTAGAAGAACTTTCCTTAATTCATATAGTTCAAGATTTTATATAATGAACCATCTGATTTCAATCAGTTTTTTCTCTCGTCTTCTTTCCTCTTTCACATGGTATCAAAGTGTACAATTTTGACAAAGATTTAAGTAGGCTTCCCTACTCAGAACCCCTACCCAACTAAAAGTTTTCCGTCTTTCCATAGGTTCACTATCTTATTTCTTTCCCTTGACCGTTTTAGCAACACCACTCTTACCTCCGGCAACTTTTCCCACTGCAATGCTGATCTTATAGATGGTCATTCTGGCAGTATTGAACTGTCTCTTTTGACCACAATTATGGCCATTCATCCGGCAACCTTTCAAGCAACATTCCCTAAACTTGTTCTTCTCTTCTTTCTTTGGTGGTATTAGAGTTTGGATCTGGAGTCCTTGCTCTAAAGTCTAAACACCGAATTTCTGTTACTGGTAAAAAAAGTGATCTTTTTTATGTATCAAACAATGTTTTTAGATCTCTCTTCTATACATTGAATTTCAAGTCACCGGTCCAAAAAAATTATGTTCTCTTCTTTGCTTTGTGTTATTAGAGTTTTGAGTATTTAGTCAAGATAATTAAAAAGAATATTTTCTAATTTCAAGTCACTATTCCTAATGATTATGTTAGTCAAGATAATTAAAAAGAATAGTCTTCAAAGTTATATCATAATTAGGAATGCCGAGAATTACAAAACTTTTCATATTTCAAGAACTGAGCATTTAAGCTTTGACTATGTATGGTAAAGCCTATGACTTTCTATGCTTGGAATGTTTTGCAAAAGAAATTGGGGAAAACAGAATATGTATAAAGAGCTGCAAACCTATTTTACTTCTTTAATTATTTGCAATATCAGCTGGGATTTTTAGCCCATAGAATCTAGGTATAATTCTTATCATGATGAGTGCCATTTGAGTAGTGGTACTCCTTCCTCTTTTGGAAAGGAATTACTTAACTATATATTTCTTTTCCAAACAAAGAGAACCCAGCTGAAGAGGCTGCAAAAGGTTCCCAGAAGAAGGACTCATTTGATGGAAGCAGAAAGGATATCAATGCCGCAATTGACAGATTATGTGAATTTACTGGTGAGACTTTTGTTTCGTGTTCTACCTTTTTTTGGGTGCTTTGCAAACACATATAATTTTGAAGAATGTGTGAATTTACTAGTGCGAGATTTCTTCCTTTAATTTTTTGTGGGTTCATTGCAAATAACTCCTTATTTATTTTCGGTAATGTTGCAGGAACAAAAATCATTTTCTGTGATTTGAGAGAAGCATTCATTGAGAATCTCTATAAACCCAGTGTTTCACAGTCTAGGTTGGAATCAGTAATGGAGCCTCTCGATATGGTATTGCATCTTATAGTTGAGACTATTTTATTCATTGATAACATTGTTATAAATGTGGAAAAGGGAAAAAGAATTAACTTGTAGATTTTTAAGATGCAAGTGAGTCAGAAGATAACACTAAAGAGTAACTATCCCATGCAACTCCAATACTAATGAACTAATCTCGTTTGCTTCTTGCTCTGCTGCTCTGTTTGCACCTTCTTATCTCCCTCTTGTGATGAAAAAGAATTAACTTGTAGATTTTTAAGATGCAAGTGAGTCTGAAGATAACAGTAAAGAGTAACTATCCCATGCAACTCCAATACTAATGAACTAATCTCGTTTGCTTCTTGCTCTGCTGCTCTGTTTGCACCTTCTTATCTCCCTCTTGTGATGGAAAGAAGTGCAGCTAAGTACTTTTTGGTCTGCATATTTGTTCAAACCGCTCATCTAATGAGATGCTGGGATCTGGAAGGTTGAACTATAATCCCTGCAACAGAAATCTGATTCATAAATCTTATCTGAACTTCGTTTATGAAGAACTGGTTTTGAATTGTTAGAAACTCGAGTTGAGAATTTTTTTTCTACGTCTGCATAAATGACCTATAGGAACGTGTATCCCTGTAACTAATGCCATGCTTTCTTTTGTACTACAGCATATCAAAGTTAAAATATTGAAATGTGAGACAGTACGTACATTGAACCTTCTGAGCAAATCGATTTTTCCATCTGGATCCCTGATTTAGATAATTGTTAGAGGGTATAAACATAATATGGATTTTTCTTGCATCAATCCATTTTGCTGAGCTGGAATGTACCTCCCACTTTTCGTTTATACTCGGGAAAAAGAGAAGCAGAGATGGTATAACTGTCTTCCAATATTTGCAGGTTCTTAATCAACTTTGTGATGTGATAATGGAGCCACTCCGGGATCGTGTTGTGACAGGACTGCTTCAGGCATCATTGGTCTGTTTACTTTTTAGTTATTGCTGCTTGGTTTTTCTGTTTTTTAACTGTAGTAATTTTTGAAATCTTTGAAAATCATATTTCACCAGGATGGCCTACTCAGAGTTATATTAGATGGAGGACCATCACGTGTATTCTCCCTGGGTGATGCTAAGCTATTGGAGGAGGATCTAGAGATCTTGAAGGTATTCAAAATGGTTTTGGTTGGATATGCTCGGTCTACCTGAAGATATCCAAACTAATTTTTGTCTACCTGATATCTTGAATTGGTGGACTTACAATATGGTTAATTCTCACCTATGCTGCTTGTTTGTGTAAGGAATTCTTTATTTCTGGTGGGGACGGGCTTCCTCGTGGAGTAGTTGAAAATCAAGTTGCACGTGTTCGGCAGGTGGTAAAGTTGCATGCTTATGAGGTTAGTTCAGCAATATCATCCCCAGTGAAGTACTCCCGTCCATTTTGACTTGTCTTATATATTAAAATTAGATGTCCACTTTTACTTGTCCAGTTTGAAAAACCAATAGATAATCACCACTTTATACCTATTTTACCCTTATTATTAGTTGAGTTGGAAACTTCAAGGAATTGTTAGTGGTTGTACAACTTTTAAAGTATGTTTTATTGATTTCAATTATTAGATGACTTAGTAATAATTAGGGGTGATACAGTAAAATTGTCATTCAATTTATGGCTCCTTAAAGGATGTGCCAAGTCAATACATGACAAGTAAAAA
This sequence comes from Lycium barbarum, assembly GCF_019175385.1. Taxonomy (NCBI): domain Eukaryota; kingdom Viridiplantae; phylum Streptophyta; class Magnoliopsida; order Solanales; family Solanaceae; genus Lycium; species Lycium barbarum. The sequence continues at coordinate 108,798,510 of NC_083342.1, forward strand.
TGGACGGAGGAAGTACTAGATTAGCAGAATTGACTGTGTAAAAACTTTGGTCCCTCTGGTTACTGATGCTTGTTTCGTCGGTTCTCCATGGCTCTATCATGAAACTCTTGTATGAGCAATATGCTTTTTTGGCAATATTGCCCCAATGACAATGTGTAAATATAGCACTATTTTAACGAATGTACATACATTATATATGTAAAAGTGGTCTAAGGTGATGTTAACACTAACATTCATTGAAAAGAAATTATATGTATACATTTAAAAGTCTGCTTGCTGCTCAAAAGCTTGTTTGTAAGACCATATCTGGCACTAATCCTGGTAATGCCTAGGCTGATCTAATCTGGATTTAATATCACATATTTTATTTTGAATCTTCACTGTGAGAGTGCGGTATAACTAATGTACCGCTTGTTTTTTGTGGTCCACAGACGAGGGAAATAATAGAAGACTTGAGATCTGCAAGTGAGTTAGAAATGCAGGGCGGAAGGGGCAAATTAGGTGCTGATACCAAGACCCTACTTAGGATCCTGTGTCATCGAGGGGAGTCAGAGGCTTCTCAGTTTGTGAAGAAGCAATTCAAAATCCCCAAATCTGGAGCTTAGTGTACTTCTTGTGTATACTTTTAGAGGACCTAGCAAAACTATCAATGAGATTGTAACATAGACACTGTCAACTCTTTCTTTCCTTATTTTTTCGTGATCTCATTCGTCAATGAGACACATTTGCTGTGTCAGAATTTTTTCTTCAAGGTGTATGTACTTATAGCAGTCTTTTCCTTTCATTTCATGTATATGTTTAGTGTTGTCTTAAAACTGTTTGAGGCATGTATGTATAATTCTGCTGTCATGGGAGAACAGATTGAGCCTGTTTGGATTGACTTATAAGTTGCTTATAAGCTGTTTTCAGCTTTTTTGAGTGTTTGGCTGGCCAGCCTAAAGTCATTTTGTGCTTAAAATAAGCTCAAAAAAATAATTGGGCCCATTTGACTTAGCTTATCTAAAGCTTATAAGCTGAAAGCAGCTTATAAGCTGAAAACAGCTTATAAGTAAAAAAAAAATAAGTTAGACTACCCAACTTATTTTTTTTAGCTTATAAGCTGCAGCATAAGCCCATCCAAACAGGCTCATTGTAATATTATTTCAAAGATTTTGAAAATTGAGTTGTATTGTTCTGGTAAGTGAGGGATTAAAGTCTTTTCCTCTTGCAGAGTGCTAGATCATAGAACAGAAAAAGATAAGAAAAAGATACAGAGCAACACGAATCCTTTTCACTGACATGGGAATTAAAGTCCGTGTAACAGTCTGAACTCCTCAAAAGCTACTGAATTATGTCATCCACTACCATACTAAACTTCTCTGGAAAACAAAAAAGTTGCACATTCTGCAAATCGTTATATCTAACAAAAAAATAGTGTTCCAGATGGAGAAAAAGGAGATATGCCATTGATCCTCCTTTTTTCTGGTGTAGCATGAAGTAACAAAAGGAGATATGTACATGAGGGAGGAAACAGAAGGACGAAAATTGAAAAACTCATTTGATACTATAACATGGCATAAAATAGGCTGGTAAAACTTGACGGAGCTTTCGATGCACAGACATCAAATATTGTATTGATTTCTTTTTGGCTCTTCAAAACAAATTATTTTCCGTGATAGCGTTATCTTAACCTGGATAGTTTCATCTCTGGTGGAAAGTTTTGTTTCATGTCAACTGCTGGAAGCAATTCAGTTTTTTTTTCTTTTTCAAGGACCACCATGGTGGCATTGACCCCATAACCTGTTTATTGTCAAAAAGGATGAGTACGTGGAGGAGGAAATAGACCTTGGCATCCAAAACAAGAGGAAGACTGATGGAGACTCTCCATATAGTTAGATCAAACAAAAATATCAGCTTGTTATATGAGATGTTCTCCATACCAAGTGGCATAAGCTTGCTGTAAATGAAGTAAACAATACAAAAGTTATGGACATCGGTCCAGATGACACTGTCAATAAAGCTATACATCATTAGTGACAAATGGTTTGATCTTGGTCTGATTCTGAAATTGGGAAGTCCCTGTTGGTCCAATATCTTTAGGCAGCAATGTTGTGAGGGGGAGAGGTTAAATTCTCCATGAGAGTAAATTCATTTCTCCTTTCTCCCAAATTAGCCAATTGGTCTGCAACCTTATCACCTTCTCTGAAAGTATGAACAAAAGTGTAATTGTATTTGCTAGCGAGGTGGATAATCTGTTGGATGATGTGGTGGATCTACCAAGGAGGATCCATTTTGTCATTAATCATGTTAATGATGAGTTGAATCACATTGTTGAGATTTCTGTTTATATACAAGTTCACACCCTGAAGGATAGCTTTGGCTTCTGCATAGTTGTTGCTGCCTTGTCCATAGTTATCTGTAAAGGCTATCACTAAGTTGCCATTATTGTCTCTTATAATTCCACCTCCTCCAGCTCTGCGAGGGTTGTCTTTGCTGCAACCATCTGTATTAAGTTTGATCCAGCTTCCACTTCGCCTATTCCATGCCACTTGTTTGCTTATCATCACCTAATTTAGAGGTATATCTTGACATTTAGAAGCAGGACAGGGAAAACAATAATGACATTTAAACCCCAAATTAATTTGATGTATGTCGGGTGTTTGTCATGTGAATCACTGTACATAAAGTGATTTACACATAAGATGGGAAGTTCAGTCTGTTAAATTTCAGACTGAAAATCGAAGAGAAAGAGAACACAAAATACATAAAAAGACATTATATGCAATCTATATGCAAAATGTATGAAAGTTGTATTTAAGTGGTGTGTGGTTTGCAGTTGTATTAAGTTTGTACGAGCGTTTTATGAAAGTTGAAAATAAGTTGTATAGTTGTATGATACTTTTTTTTCTTGCTCGATTTGATTTTCTATATGAAAGTTGTATTATAATTATATGATGAGCTGTATGAAAATTCTATTCAAGTTGTACGTTGATTAAAACTTAATTTTGTATGTTCATTTTGAATAATTGTTGTTTTTTACAGAAGCAAATTGTATAAAATGTAGAATTTTGAAGCTAACTTGACCGTCAATGGCAATTAGAGTTTGGGAGTGAAACCGGGTATATTTTAAGAAGGAAGATCAGTATAAATCTAGGTGAATTACGTATAATTTTTTTAAACTGAAATCCCTAAAGATGTGCATTAATCACAGTGGTAATTAAAAAAGTATTCGAAAAATGTCGCTAGTTTTGATAAACTGAAAAATACCCTTACTGTAGATAAATATAGTTCTATAATCTATATTTCCCCTGAATTATATGCCGTATAGGTAGATTAGTTACAAATTTTACTACAGTCCATTTGAAGTTTTTTCCCGTCATTTAGGTTCGGGACTCGAAATTATACAAGTGTTAAAATTGAATCAGAGGACTGCAATAGCCTCCCTTTTTACTTTTAGGCGGTTGAAAATTGAAACCTTCATCTTTAACTAAAAAGATTAATTCATGTGTAATTTTCTTTACAGTAATAATAATACTTTGGCGCACGGCTTCTTCAATAGCACTTCACAATTAATACTCTCTCGTTTCAATTTATTTGTCTTACTTTTTTTTTTAAAATTATTTAAAAAAGAATGTCACTTTTTAATTTTTATGAGTATTTAGTAACTCTTTACAAGAATGTCACTTTTTAATTTTTATGAGTATTTAGTAACTCTTTACACCTAAAATTCTACGTGACATATTTAAGACCACAAAATTCAAAGAACATTTTACACACCTTTTAATTTAAAATTACAAGATTCAAGAATCTCTATCTTTGGATACAGAGAATGTCAAAAAAATTCTTGATGCAAACGTTAACGACAGGACGCAGCTGTCAATCCTTCCCCCAATTCTTGACCAATACAAAACCTAGAAAGCCTACAATACAATCTGACATCCTAAATACAGCAATATGATATTGGCAAGGTGCCTTTGAGGATAAGCTGATGTCACTGAGAGAGCTCTAGGAAGCTAAGGATCGATTAACAAAGCAATCTATATATATATTATAAAGTTAGGCTAGACAAGGTGATGTGTCATCTCTCTATGACCGAGAATTGTGTCACCTCTCTATGACCGAAAATCCCATTTATCTTTTTTCTCCTTTTTTTTGGACTTTTTCTCTCATTTTTCTTAATTATTATATTTAAAAAATAATCTCTATAACTCACATCCCTTAAGCTTCATAACATCTCATTTTTCTTAATTATTATATTTAAAAAATAATCTCCATAACTCACATCCCTTAAGCTTCATAACATCTCATTTTTCTTAATTATTATATTTAAAAAATAATCTCCATAACTCACATCCCTTATGCTTCATAACATCTACTTTTTACTAAAGAAGAAGGCAACGGTCGATTCATTCTCCTTCCTCTATAATTAATGTGTGTTAATGTACATTAAACTACTAAAGGGCAATAATATACCCTTTTGTTTTACTTCTATACCAGTATATTATACCATATCTGATGTCTTTTTGTATTTCCACGGGGAAGTTTTGATAGCAAATTTTATATACATTGTTCTAATCATGCATAACTTACAGGTTTGATACAAAAGGATGTAAAGAGTTGCAACAAGAAAGAAGAAAGGAAATAACATCAAACTTGGAGTCAGCATATGATATGCCTATACAACTGTATATGTCAAAGACATTGCCAAACCTGTTGCTTTTTACGCTAGAGCCTTTGGTTATAAGCCTACACTGTTATACGCTTAGATGATAATCGCAAGTAAGTTCTCTGCTTGAGTTTGTTTTGTTAGTTTAGAGCTCGATGAAAATTGAATTTATAATTTAATTTGTATTGTTTTCTTTTAGTTTCAAAAGCAAGACGCACAAATAATATCCCTACCATTTCACTCTATGTGATATGATTCAAAATATGAGAATCAAATCACCTAATTTTCATACTTGATTCGGAAAAAAAACTTTTAAATAGTTTAAAATAAAACTTACATATGTATAAAAAAAACTTTTAAATAGTTTAAAATAAAACTTACATATGTATAAAGCTATATAAATATGTCATAGTAGAAGTAAAAATAAAATTCACTTTGCATTTGTTTTATTTTGTTAAATATAAAAGGGTAGAAAGTAAGAAAGCAAAGAAGGGAAAAAACAAAAGAGCACGTTGACGAGGGGAAAGTGAAAGACAAAAATTGAGGCTAAAGGTAGAGAAGTGATGGGTAGGGTGAAGATGAAAGGGAAGGAGGAGAAACAAACAAGAAAAAGTAAATAAATAATAATAAAGCAAAAGAAAAGTATGAAAAGATATTTAATGAACGAATACTGCATTTTTCTGTGTGTTTTCCCCTTCTCATGCGCTTAAGGAGAATAAATACAATCTATGTCACATGGGGTAAAATGGTTGTGGGAGATATGCTTTTTACAAGTACATGACAATGTATTCCTCAAAATATAGTGTGCAATTCAAATTTTGGTTCCATTTGAGGGTGTATGCTTTTTGTTTTTTTGTTTTTTAGTGTTGTCCCATTCCTTTTAGATTTTAAACTCAGGATAAATTATGAAAGTATTAAAATTTAACTCACTAATGAAAAGAAAAAAGGATAAATACTTGTGTAAATATATTAAATACTAAATACACACAAAAAATAAAATCAAATTTGTTACTCATAAGAACATAAAGAGCAGAGGCAAATCCAGGATTTAAATTCTAGAGGTTCAATTTTAAGCATTGAACCCATTATATTTTTAAAGTTTTTGGGTTAATATCTACTACGTATTTATTACAATTTTAATAATTTTTTACACATAAATTTACGCTCAGTGTTGAAAATTAGGGATTCAATTTAACCAACTTACCATGCTAGATACGCCCCTAAAAAAGAGATTAATCTTTTTATATTATAAAAGACTAATAACAACCGCTAAGGGGTGAAAAATTAGAGAAAAGTACAAAGGTAAATGTTAATAATAAAATATAGATTAAAACTTGAAACTAAACTTTGGAAGACTAATTTTTTCATATTCGTATATTTAAAAAAAAATCATTTGATTTTTTGTTACCGTGCGAAGCGCGGACAAATTCACTAGTGAGAAATAAAATGAAAATTTAAAAGACAAACGACGTAAGCCAATATTATTACATTACTTTACTTATATTATTATACTATTTTATTATTATTATTATTATTTATTATATACTATTTCTACTATATTAGAAGCACCGGATGGTGCACTTTTTCATCGTCTGTTTGTGGGCCTAAAAAAATTGTGGGCCCACATATTAAGCACAAACCATCCAATATTAAAAAAAAAATGTGGTTCCCATATTAAACACAAACCAACCAATATTAAAAAAAAAAAAAAAAAAAAAAAAAAGTGGAACCCACCATCTCCAAATTCAGGGAGAAAAAAAAAGTGGACCCCATATTAATAAAATCAAGCAATATAAAAAAAAGTGAATCCCATATTAAAAAAACAAACAATGTCAAAAGTGGAACCCACCATCTCCAATTTCACGGAGAAAAAAAAGTGGACCCCATATTAACAAAATCAAGCAATATAAAAAAAAGTGAATCCCATATTAAAAAAACAAACAATGTAAAAAAAAAACGTGCGAACTTTATATTCGTAGCAAACACTAATATAATAAAGTTTTAGATACGGAGCACAAACTACAATGTTATATTAATCGTGTTTTGAACATAATATATAGTGTATATATATAATTACTATTTAAAGACAACTACATACACATAGATGCATTATAATCTAAAGTGTTGGGCCCGTACTGCCATCTAGTACTATTAATAAGTGACAATGTAAATATTTTGTCGTCCATAGTTCCCTTAGAACTGTTTGGTTGTGAGTTTGCCAACCAAAAAGGTTGTACTTACTATTTATCTCTTTACATACCAAAGCATGATCAAGAAACTTCCTAAGTCATTTTGGGTAATACATGACATGCCTTTACTATAAGAGCAAATATGGGAACTTTTGTAGTCCTTACAATAATTTCTAATTTTTTTTAATTAATTACTTTTAGGTCCTAATCTTATTTATTTAAGTCAATTTTTATTTTTTTATTTTTAAGGTCTACTTTTCAAATGTGGGGACTTTTGTAGTCCTCACAATAATTTCCAAATTTTTAATGTTTTTTAATTAATTACTTTTAGATCCTAATCTTATTTATTTAGGTCAATTTTTTTATTTTTTATTTTTAAGGTCTACTTTTCAAAAGCTATCGAACCTCCTACCTCATTTTTCATGTTCTTTGGTTTTTTGGTTGGTGCTCGATATCCGTATTTGAGCTCAATTAATCCAGATAATTCGCACTGTATCGCGCCTATTCGGGGGGAGCGCTTCCTCCAAAGATTTTTCCGTAAAGACAATCCACCTGGGCCATTGTATAATTAGTGTGATTTGTTGTGAATGTTTTCTTATCTATTTAGATAACACCCAATTTTTTAGTGTGTCCCAAAAAGAATGTTATATTTTTATAATTTAAAATAATTTAACTTTAAAATTTTCATTTTGCCCTTAATGAAGTGACTTATAGCTACACAAATGTTTAAGGTTTATTTTAAACCAAAAAATTCAAAAATATTTCTTTATTTCTTAAACTTTATGCCAAATCAAACAGTGCCATACAAATTAGGACGGAGAGAATAATAGAGAAACATTTATTACAATTATTGTTTTGAAGAAGTTAAAACTTTCTTGAATTTTGGTGATCGAATGATGACCTATTTTAATTGTGTTGAATAAGTGTGATTCTCATGTAATGATTTTTTTTCCTAACTAATTTTCTTAATCTGCATAAAAAGATTTTGTGAACAATTTTATCCATCGCCTTTGAAGAATCTAAGATGTTTTACAAATACTAAAAGTAAAAGTTACTAATTGATATCATATAATGTGGAAAATTAATTATTTTTAGGTCCTTTTTTATTTTAAACGATAATTTTTCAAGAACGTAATTTTAGCATAATAAAAAAGTGATGGACAATTTTATACGTCGGCTTTGAAATATCTATGATTTATCATAAATACATAATTTTGTTTTAAATGATGTCATATAGTGTTGAAAATGAAGACAATGTCATCCATTGAGATCAGGTTATCTTTAAAAATCTCTTATTTGGTTAACTATTTTTTTTTTGAGTATAGAGAATACATGAAGAACTAAATTTTATTGAATCTTGAGGTTCAATTTAATAAATATAAGTTATTTCTTGAATTTCGTCTGAGACTAAGGTGAAAAATCACATTTAATTATCATAAACCCTTGAGGCAAGATAATAAATGAAAATTTAATAAATGTCAAAACAAATCGATTTTTATCTATGAATAAAATTACATGCTCACAAATTCACAAAAAGACGAAAATATTTTTTGATTTATGAGCTTTGCAAGTTGTAATTATCAAACGAAGAAACTTTAATAATTATAAAACTTATCAATAAGATATCATTAACCTGCAAATACATTAAATTAATTGTGAGGTAGAAAATGTGTCTAGTTATATGTATTTAATAAGAATTTCTACTTTTATATTTTAAATTTAGGCCCGGGCTTAGCACGGGCCTTCCGTAACTAGTATGAAAATAATCGCAAATTCAAACATTATGAATGGAATCAAAATAGAGTTGAAACAACCAAAACAAATTACCAGTACTTGAAAGTTGAAACATGCAAAATCTCTTTTTTCAGTTACAAAGTATATCTTTGTAAAAAAGAAAATTGATTTTCAATGTACATAACAAGTTCAGTAATAAATGAAAACGATTTTTGGTGCATTTATAAAGGAAGAAGGACAAGTTAAAGAAAAAGAACTACTAGGACGTTTTCTAATTAAAAATGTTTCTGCCGATCGAAAATCAACATTGAAATTAAATTTGTTAATCATATCTACATTGGTGAAAAGATCAAATAAAAAATCATCAATTTCTTGACTAATGTTAACCTCTTCATTTGAGCATGCACCTCAGGATCAACATTCTTGCCGACCGCGAGGGCAATTAGGGAATTAAATAAAATTGCTGTCAAAAGTCTTGTATCATTTTCGAGTTCACGGAAAAATTAATTAGAGTTTTGTTACTTCCAAACGTGCGCCAACTTTAGCAGTATATACTTTTTATAATGTTTTATTTATGTCTATTATAGTGGGTGTCACGTGCAGTTCGTTTATTCTTTTGTCCTTGCTTTTCATGTATTACCTACCTCCATCGCCTGGTACATTTATGTACACCAGGCCATCTTTACACGCTTTTTTTACTGTGAACACTTGAGGTTTGTTTGGTACGAGAATTAAATTATTCAGTAATTATAGTCTTCAAATTATAATTTTGGGATTAATTTATTCCATTTGAAAGGGATAGAAAAAAAATCTCAAATTTGATAAGGTAAGAGGAGATATCCAGGATTAAGCTTGAGATACAATTTAAACCTTGTTTGGTTGACGGTATATATCGTCAACCAGATAAACTTATATCGTCAACCAAATAAGGTATAAATTTTATCTGAAGCTTAGTTCTGGGAGATCTCACCTTATCCCCTGTACCGGACCTCTTAGGACTTCCTGCGCATGTTTTCTTTAAACAGAAAATTGCACGATTTTTCAGCTTTTGCCCTTCAAATGGTCTGGCCTTTAATTTTTGCCTTGAATTTATACCCACCGGAATATAAGTTCTTTAAGGGCCGGGACATACCTTATGAAATATTATGATGTGAAATAAAAATTTACAAATTAGCAAATTATAATTTACAAATGAGCAAATTATAATTTACAAACAAGATATCGAAATATCCTAAGCCATCGCATAAAAAAATCACATATCTTCATGTCCCTTTTATAAATAAGTGTTTGCGATCACATGTTATTACAAACTTTCAATTACATATAATTTTATTAGGATTCACGGGTCCAAGTAATCAACATTAGTAATAACTAGTTATTCTTTAATATAAACCTCCTATGATACGGACAATTTCTTCATCTCAAGCATGGATTTTTTTTGTTTGTTTTTGGGCAAAATGAATGATAGGTCTATTTGCAAAATATAAACTTACGAGTCAAATTTTAGATTGTATGAAAAATTAAAATCACAACTTGAAATATGAAATCTCACTTCTTGGGGAATTTGGGATAATCATTAGGTCGTAACCACCGGTAAAAATTGGTCTACTCACCGATCGCCACTTGTCCCAAGCATTTAATGCAAGGGGGAGCATGTCACTTCATTTATGTCAGAAGTATTTCATCTTTCTTTTCCGTCAAAAAATGGTGAAGTTTTGCACTTCTCAGACACAATTCTGAAAAGCGGGGGACCATTTGAATGGGTCAAAATATGAGTTTGACTGTTAGAAAGGAAAATCTATCACGAGGGGTTTGAAATGCGGAAAAGGGCCAAAATTATATTTAAACTTTGGGAAATAGTTTATTCATACACTTCATTATACTTTAGGATCAATTATATCCTTACCGTTATACTATGGGATCAATTATACTCTCATGTCTGACAGCTGCCACGTGACATCATCCTAGCCCTTCAAAATTATTTTCCCCTCAAATAATTTTTTACCCACTAAAATAACCCAACCCGACCCGATTTTATTTTCCAACCAAGGGGTAATGGGTTGGGTCCGTATCACTTTGGCTGGAAAAAAAATTCGGGTCGGGTCGGGTTAGGTTATTTTAGTGGGTAAAAAATTATTTGAGGGGAAAAATAATTTTGAAGGGCTGGAATGATGCCATGTGGCAGCTGTTAGACATAAGGGTATAGTTGACCCCATAGTTTAACAGTAAGGGTATAATTGACCCTAAAGTATAACGAAGGATATGAATGAATTATTTCCCAAAGTTCAGGGGTAATTTTAGCCCTTTTCTGTTTGAAATGTCGCCTTCCCGCTTCCCGAGACTGCTCTCTCATTAGCATTAGGAAGGCTCGAGTCCTTTTCTGAGTCATGAATCTCAGAAAATGGCATGTGGTAGTAGTCGAAGTCCAATTAAATCCAGCTCAGTAATAATGGCACCAGGCGTAGCACCAAACCATATTCAGATAACTGTTTACCCCGAATTTAGGTAATCAATTGAATTTGTAAGTGAGGTATAGGATATGTGGATAAACTTTAATCTATTTTTTGTTTATGTGGAATATATAAATGGACTCGTGTGCAATGGTATGTATATATGAGTATATGCGTTAATAACTTGAATAAATATGTTGCTATGGATGATTAAGTTAATGGTATTAGAAGAGTAAGCTAAGACAACAATATTCCACTGATTCGGGCCAAAGGGAGAAATGATATTTTGATTTATTATTACAATGCTCTAGATCTCAAAAAGCTAACCCTTGAAAGTAGGGAAATGCCCCCTATTTATAGTTTTGCCTTATGGGCCTTGCATACAACATAAAGCCCTTTTAGAATAAGAAAACCCTAAAAGGATAAGGTTGGGCCATACGGTCTGACACCCGTACGGTTGTCGGTACAATGCGACAGAATGATGTTGACGCGTGACAATTTTGTAACTGATTTACCGGAGTAACGGGAAGTGGATGAGTCACCAAACCGGCGGTTTCATAAGCTCATTCTTATCTTTTAATTTTAGCAGGAACAGTTATGTCGCGTCCCTCTACCATCAGCTACGTGTCTCATCCCGAGTGGCCGGCTTCGGTAATCGCCGTAACGCACGTCTCTTCAAATCACGTCTCATTAATTGTGGGACACGTGGCATCCCCCGGTTGGCTGGGCTCTGTAACCGTTTCAGTCCCCATGCCTATATAAGGCTTTTGACCTCCTCATTTGACCAGTTTCACTTCTCCTTCACTTCTTCACTCACTGATCGTTTTTCTCTCCATTTTTCTTATTTTCTTTGATCGTGATCATCTCCCTTCCTGTTTGTTTTGATAAAAAAAAGACCAACTTTGTCGTCTTCTCTACTGCTGTTCTTTGATCGAAAGTGCTGTTGTGTTTCTTTTTTCATTTTGTTACTTTGAATTTTTCCAACCGCTTCCTCACTCTTTCTTGTTCTTTAACTTCTTTTCTCCCTTCTCGAATTCACCAATTTCCCTTTGCACATTCTCCAAATGTATGCCAACACCAAAACCACCTCCCAGGATGTTCCCTCGGTTTCCTCTCAAAGGGCCGAGCCAACTTCATAACCCAAGGGCAAGACCGTCGTTGAGCCCACTGCTTTGGACATAGTACCGTCCAAACCCAACTATAACAAAGAGTTTGAAGTTGAGAAGCCTTCTCCGGTTGCTGATAGAGGGTTCGATGTAAGGCGATACCCATCGTCCATTACCGAGGATAAACTTGACCAAGTCCGGGCTGATTGCGGATGGGATAACCGTCCAGTGCAAGTGTTTTCCCCGGGCCCGACGAATCGATCACACCGATTATAGGGAGGGTTTCTTGTACGTTTATACCTATCCCTTTACACTCAAGCTCGACCCCCCCAATCGACCCGGTTATATTGGATATGTGCCGAACATATAATATGATCCTGGCCCAAATTGGCCCGATAGTCTGGAGGACTGTGACCTGCCTCCGGTTGTTGGCCAACGACATAAAAAAGGAGTTTACGATGACTCACTTCATCCGTTTATATTCCCCAAGGTTGTTCCGAGGGGGTGTGATCAAGCTCGCCAAGCGAAGCCGAAATCCAATTTTTTTGAATATGGATGAAGACAGAGATCGAGGTTGGCTAGAGCGCTACGTCTGGATAAGGACCACGAACATTATTTCAGCCGACTATATGCCCTTTCTGGAGAGATGGAATGATAATCGTAAGTTTCTCAGTTCCTTCTTCAATAATTACCCTTGAATGCTTTGTCAAACGCTTGCCCCCTCGTATTAAAACGATTTCTCCTCTTCTTTATATCAGCCGTGGCATGGATACCTACAACTATCCGTAATATGAATGAATGGTTTGGAGCTCTCCTCAGCCAACACACCCATGAAGCACGCACATGGGGGAACTTGTTGCATGGCCGATGGGTCGCCCAAAACCACGGTAATACTCTGCTTGGGTTGGAATTTATCGTATTTTCTACCTTTTCCTTTCCCCTTTTTCTTAACCTCTTCGGTATTCAGGTTTACCCAAGGGTTCGATGGAGCCGAGACCGGAGCCAGCAGTCGAGCCAGTTGCGTCGGCACCTGAATTTGATTCAGCGGGGTACTAGGGATGCTCACGGTTTTGGCTAAAACCAAAACCAAATCGAAAATTTAACCAAACCGAATAAAAAAACTGACATTTGGTTTGGTTTGATTTGGTTTTAAATTTTAAAAACCGATAATATTTGGTTTGGTTATGGTTCCATTACAAAATAACCGAATAAATAACCGAACCAAACGGATAAATTATATACATAAATTTTATAATTATTTATATGTATAATATTAGTTTTTCATAATAATTATAAATATTTTATACCTTTTAATCATTAATTTGATTTTTGGTCTACTTATTTCACATGATTGTTTAAGGCCCATGTTTTTAAGAATATTTTCAAGCCCATGTCTTTAAGTCTTTTAACTCTTTAAGTGTTAAGTGTAAACCTACTAACAGAAGCTCACGTTAGAGTCTAATGTCTTTAACTTAAATTTTTATCCTTTCTTTGTCAGTCATTTGATTTTAGGTTGTTTAATCTTCTTTTTTCGAATTTATACCTTATTTTTTTCTTGTCTGAATGGGTCCTAAACTTCTAATATTTTTTATATGAAAAGGACAGAGGTTGTAGATTTGGAGGGTCCTATAGAAGATACTTCAGTAACATCAGCAGTTGCTGCAACTCAAGCACATGATCCTAATACTTCTTCCGTGAGTAATCCTCCTAAAAAGCAGAAAAGAACAACTCCTTGTAGTCGAGACCCTAGCTTCGGGGATAATGATAGAAAATAATCTAAAGTTTGGGATCATTACACAAAGTTTTTTTTAATAAAATGGGCGAATTTAGGGCAAAATGCAAGTACTGCCCCAAAGTTTGGGATCATTATACAAAGTTTTTTTATTTCATATATTATCATTTTAATTTTAGGTAGTCTTTATGTTTAATTAATATGTATGTTTCTAACAACAACTAAAAGCTCCAATGCTCTACTTTATTTCCAGCTATGTGTATTAAGATGACAAAAATGATGCAGCCACTACTAAGTTAGTTTTTAGCTCTATATGTAATAGTTTAGCAACTTTGGATAACTTGAGTACTACACTATCACTATAGTGAAAATGTTTCTATGATGTATGTTCCACCTTAAACTATAAATAAAAGTTATCGTTTGAACAAAAAAAAACATGTCTTTTTCAACTTTTTAATGTTTTACTGATAAGTCTCATGGCTGCTAGTCATAAATCGAAAAATCGAACCAAACTGAACCAAGCCGACAATAACCAAACCGGTGGTTATTATTTTATTTGGTTTGGTTATGGTTTTAGACATTTAAAAACCGATTAAATTGGTTTGGTTATGGTTTTAAACAATAACCGACCTAAACCGAACCATGAATATCCCTAGCGGGTACATCCCGTATTATTGCTGCTGCCAACAAAAGGCGGAGAAAGCCCTCGGACAAAGGGCAGAAACCGAAAAAGAGGGCAAGAAGCGTCGTTTGGACTCTAAGAGATGAAACAGAGCTCGATTTCCTTGTTCGGAGGGTTGGTGTGACTCCCTCCGCTGACTCTATTCCGGAGGAGGACACCACCATTCCGCCATTTCCTTCAGCCGGGGAAGGACTGTCAGCTCCGGCATTGCACACAGGTGGGTAAGAAGTTCTTTACCCGACTCCTCTAAGGTCAATTGAATATATTGACATTTCAGGTGAGGCTTCATCCGAGGAGACCCCCCTGCAAAGCACCAGAAGGTCCGGGCATGCACCAACTGCCGAGGCCGAACAGAGGGCTGAGCTGGTCCCCGAGACCGAGGCTCCACTGGATACCGGCTCAAGACCTGCCGAGGACCCAGCTACAACATCCGAGGTATCTGCTCTTACCGAGGCTGCTGGTGCTGTTCCGGCTTCCCCAACTCCAGCTCCGAGGTTGGATAACTTTGATGATATGTTCTCGGATACTCCTCCTGCTACCGGGAAAGCTGTCGGTTTCGGACATCTCCCTATCCCTTGAGTCACGAGGGAAGCTGGTCAGTCTACCGAAACTAGTTCAAGAGATAGCCTGGTGCGTATCTTCCCGGCCCCGAATGTGGAACCTAGAAGAACAAGATCGGCCATGGTTACCGTTCCCGAGGACTGTAGTTTTTTGTCGCGTCCTGTGGGAGTTGCAAGCTATCTGAGGCCTCTCATCTAGGACTCGAATAAGCGGAAGATGACCGGGGCCTCTTGGCAAAGTCTTATTAACGAGGGCATGCACGCGGGAAATCGAGTAAGCTTATCAGCCTATCTTTCCAAAATTCAATGTGAATTTTTCCTTCTCGTTTTATCCAAGTTTAATGTCTCATTTGTTTCACAGAGTGTGGTGCTCGTCAATAAAGCCTTCATCCGTGCTCAGCAAGAGGTTGACGACCTTAGGGGCCAGCTAGATGCCTAGGGTCGGGAAACGGAGAAGTTCCAGCACCTTTTGCAAGTGAAGGAGGATCAATTGAACCGAGCAGCTGGATTTCTAACCTTCAACCCGAGCTCGATGCAACGAAGGTCGAAAATCTTCGGTTAAAGGATGAGTTGGCCGGGATGGTCGAAAAGAACCGGCTCCTGGAAGCGAAAAAGGTCGGCCTTAGCCAAGATAATGCTCGTTTTTCTTCGAGGCTTGGTGAACTCGAGGCCACTATCTCTCAATTTCGGAGGGAGCTTGACTCTGTCAAGACTGATGCTGTGAACATGGCCGAGAGGCATCGGCGGCTTGAATCCGAGAATGCCGAGTACAAGGACAAGTTGAGGGTATTCGAGCAGAAAGCCGAGGATAGGGCCCCGGATATGCGATGAGCTCAAAACCAAATTCGAGGAGACAGCCGAGGCCAATGACTTCCTGAAGGTCGAGCTCGAGTCGGCTACTCAAGTTCAAAAAATCCTCGATGTTTAGAGATTCGAATTGGTGGACAAACTGGCCCAGGCTGAGGCCAACTTGGCAGCCGCCCTTAGGAAAGTGGAGGCTGCCGAGGCCCATACTACTATTGCGGTGGAGTATGAGCGGTGGAAGTCCCCGAGGGCCACCTTCGAGCAAGCTCAACAAGGTTTTGGGGACCTCCCGACCCTGATACTCGAAGCCCAAAAGACCGAGGAGGAAGCCAAGAGAGCCTTTGATACCGATTCCGAGGATTCCGAGCAGACAGTATTCGAGCGTTCTGGTTCCAGCTACACCGGATAGATCAGGGCCTGTACTTAGCCTTTATTTTTCCTTTGCCTTTTTGGCTTGTTTTTTGTTTTCTATCTTCGTAGAAATTTCAGGTGTAAAAAATCTTACATATATGGAATGTGCATTTTTCTTGTTGATTTTCTTTATTCTTCGATCTGTGTTTATTATGACTTTTGCTCGGAGATTTTTTCCTGATTATGCCTTGTTATCGGCTTTTCACTTTGTCCGGTATAATTTGTCCGGGGATTTGATCAAGTTGTTTGCCCACGGGACTTAATGCTCTGTGAATTCAGACGTCTCCAAATCACATTAGGCATTTTAGGGCCGATATTTTTTCGCCAGTTCATTTATCATGGATTAGGGTCGGACACGTGAATCTCAGCCTTAGAAAATTCTGATATAGCAGTCCCCACTCGAGGGTGTTAAAGATTTTGGCTTGGTTCAATGTGACCTTGTTCTAATCTCTCGGTTCAAGTACTACCCTTTTTCTTCCTTTGGTTATCCTCTTTGCCACCTTTTGATTCTTCTTTTCAAGTTGGAGCCTTACTTTTTCATAGAGCTTCTTCACAGCTTCGGCTCTCTTATTACCATATATACTCAATACCACATCTTGAGACAAAGGCGTTAGATCCAAGAGGGGTAGGGGGTTAAAACCATACAACACCTCAAAGGGTGACATGCCAATAGTGCTATGAATAACCCTATTATATGCAAATTATACTAAAGGCAATTGGTCTTCCCCAGAGGCTAATCCTTTTACCATGGCCCGAAGAATAGAACCTAAAGTCCTATTGACAACTTTGGTTTGGCCATCGGTTTGTGGGTGGCAAGAAGTGGAAAACAACTTCGTTCCAAGCCTACCCTACAATTCTTTCCAAAAGTGACTAAGGAATTTGGGATCCCTATCGCTCACAATTGTTTTGGGAATGCCGTGCAATTTAACCACATTTTCAACAAACAATGAAGCAATATGGGGAGCATCATCAACCTTATGGCAAGCAATGAAATGGGCCATTTTCAAAAAATGATCAACAACAACAAATATGCTATCTTTCCCCCTTTTTGTCCTAGGTAATCCCATCACAAAGTCCATGGAAATGTCAAACCAAGATTGTTGAGGGATGGGGAGGGGAGTGTATAAGCCATGGCGTTGGAGTCTAGACTTAGCTTTTTGGTATTCAAGGCATTGGCCATAAATTCGAGCCACATCCTGCCCCAAGTGAGGCCAATAGAACTGCTCCTCAAGAATCCCCATAGTCTTGTCAATCCCAAAGTGTCCCA
The DNA here is from genome assembly GCF_019175385.1 of Lycium barbarum. Taxonomy (NCBI): domain Eukaryota; kingdom Viridiplantae; phylum Streptophyta; class Magnoliopsida; order Solanales; family Solanaceae; genus Lycium; species Lycium barbarum. Next base: position 108,816,090 of record NC_083342.1, read on the forward strand.
TTGTGTGCCTCCCTCATAACTCCCTCCAAGAGCTCATGGGCACACATAGTCGTTTGTTCTTGAACAAGAAACCATCAAACTTAGAATAGGGAGTGGAAGATCTATCCCTAAGCCACCTTTCCCTTTCCCATTCTTCGCATTGTAGAAAGATTTTTGCAAAGACGGGTTCCTCGGGATACAATGCCTTAAAGTTCTCAAAACCCATCAATTTGGAAGATAAAGTATTGATCAAAACATGTTTACTTGATAAGGCATTCGCCACTACGTTATCCTTTCCCGTTTTGTATTGGATTACATAAGGGAAGGATTCAAGGAATTCAACCCATTTGACATGACTTTTGTTCAACTTACCTTGGGCCTTAAGATGCTTTAAGGACTCATGATCGGTCCGAATCACAAACTCTTTAGGCCACGAGTAGTGTTGCCAATTACCTAAAGCACGAATTAAGGCATATAATTCAAGATCATAGATAGTATAATTCAAAGTCGCTCCCTTGAGTTTTTCACTAAAATAGGCTATGGGCTTTTGGTCTTGCATTAAAACAGCTCCAATACCCACTTTGCTTGCATCACATTAAATCTCAAAGATTTTGTCAAAGTCGGGTAATTGTAACAATGGTGCGGAGCTAAGCATTTGTTTCAAAGTTTCAAAGTCATTAGCTTGCTCCACTCCCCAAGAAAAAGGTTTGTCCTTTCGGATTACCTCAGTCAAAGGAGCGACTATGGTACTAAGTCCTTTAACAAAACGCCTATAGAAACTAGCCAAGCCATGAAAGTTTCAACCTTAATTTCAACTCGTTTTTGCTCCAATTTTCAGATCCAAGCTCCCTTTGATATGGAGAACAAAACCCACTAATTACTTAGCTTCAATTTCAACTCAATCACTAAACCCATTTTTTGATTTTTCAAAGCTACTTCAAAGCTCAACAATGGTGATTCACAAACCCTAACTCCAAATTGACTCGAAAAGGAAGACTTAGACTCTAGAAACACTAAGAAACTCTAATCTAACACTAGATTCAACAAAAATCAACAAAAACATTCAAGATCTTTTTTTGTTTTTTGTTGTTTTTTTGTTGAATCAAATCCCAAGCTAGATTTGTTGAAACAAACCTGATTTAGGCTCTGATACCAATTGATATAAACATAAAAAGGAAAGATAAGAAATAGACAAGAAACTAAGGATAGAATAGATTGACACAATTGAATAAGACTAAAAGACAACCATAACCATAAAAGGTTAAGACCTTCAATTAGATTACTCAAAAACACCAAACTCTTAAGGAGACCAAAATGGATTGATTTCCCAATTAACCACCTTCTCAACAAGTCAAACAAACAAAAGCTTACACAAGCGCTCAAAACACTCCATACTAGAGTTTTTACAAGTCTCAATATCTCATAAAAAATAATCTAAGTCTTCCATGAAGAAGAAGAGAACTATTTATACTATGCTAGAAATAAAAGATAGTAAAATGACATAAACACCCTTAATGAGACAAGAGCCTTGTTTGGCTATTTTTTTTTCTTCAAAATCTTGAAATCTCCTTTGCAAGAATAGCCAGCTCTTCATCTTTTAGCCATTGTGATGACTTCCCATTTCCTCTTCTTCTCCCCAAGCAATCTTCATCAACAAATGGACTTGGGATCCAAGATGCTCATCAAAAGTATACTCAAGAGCCTCCCGCTTCATGAATAGGCTTTGCAAGTGTTGTAGTTCCTGGACTTGGCTCCTTGTCATTGCCTTGAGGCAAGTGGGCTTGCATCATTCTTTACATTAATTACTTATTTTCAAATCATTTTCCAAGCTATTGAGACTTACACCAATAAATATGAACATTATGGTAAAATATATACTCCCTCCGTCCCATATTACTTGCCACTTTCCCTTTTGTATGTCCCTTAAGAAATCATAAATAAAAAATGCATTTCACTATCTTACCCCTATCTCTCTCCAGTAAATACATTCTAATCAAAATTGACTATTTTCAAGAACATTTATTACTAAGGGTAAGATGGAAAACATTTAATTAATTTTATCTTGGTTTTGTAAATGAACAAGTAATTTGGACATATATTTTTAATAATTTGGCCAAGTAATATGGGATGGAGAGGGTAAGATGGGAAAGATTTAATTAATTTTATCTTGATTTTGTAAATGAACAAGTAATTTGGACATATATTTTCAGTAATGTGGTCAAGTAATATGGGACGGAGGGAGTACTTCATTTATTAATTCTTAAAGAACGTGAAAAGGCAAAAGTGAACAACTAAAAGTGCACGGAGGAAATAAATATGTGTCGGAGAATTAAAATTGAAGTGCATATGTGTATACATGAGAAGAGAATAAATATTCAGTACTATGTCATATGCCCACGTGGGATAAAAAAGTAGTTTAGTAATGTGGCCAAGTAATATGGGACGGAGGGAGTACTTCATTTATTAATTCTTAAAGAATGTGAAAAGTCAAAAGTGAACAACTAAAAGTGCACGGAGGAAATAAATATGTGTCGGAAAACTAAAATTGAAGTGCATACGTGTATACATGAGAAGAGAATAAATATTCAGTGTTATGACATATGTCCACGTGGGATAAAAAAGTAGTTGGTTAAAGTGTACAATTTATATAATTTTTGGTACAAATATTCATTGCTACGAAACTATCTCTTCGGAGATTGCTACATCAACACGTGTAAGATCAGTAAAGAGTTGAGGACATCTGGAGTGGTATTGTTAAGTTCAATTTGGTTACACATGTTCATATAGAAAAGGCCTAAGTTTTAAGTACAATTGGGGGTCGTTTGGTACGCGGACTAAATTATCCCGGGATTATAATCCCAGAACTATTTATCCCATCTGGGAGATGAGATAAAATAATCCCAAGATTAGTGGAATAAGATGGGATATCTCAATCCTTAAGATTGTGCTTCATTTTATATTCTGTTTGGTAGAAGGTATAAATTTATCTCAGGATAAATTTAGACCTTCTACCAAACTTGGAATAAAAAATTAGTGTTGGGATATTCCAGCTTATACCATGCACCAAACGACCCCTTAGGTAGCTTTTTGTACAGTATGATCGGTGGCGGATCCAGAATTTTCACTCAGGGTGTTCAGAAAAATAACTGGACCTAAATATATATACTATAATATATTTTCAGGGTGTTCAAAAGTTAATATATGTACATGATCATCAATCAGATCAACTTTCACCTTCTACTTCCAATAAACTTATTCCTAACAACAAGTATCTTCCCAATAATTACCACTCCTACAAGCCAGCTTATGTTGAGGACAACCAGTACTACTACAGAGGTGAAAAACAAGTTACTTATGACAGCAACGATAATGCCATCTCAAAGGTAAGTCCATCTATCCCCATTATTTTTCAGTTTTAATTTTGGGTTAAGGCCAAAATTTTACTCTTCTACTTTAGTATATTGGTCACATCTATACACTGTTTTAACCCAAATTATAGAAAGTTCCAAGTAACGGAATCCTCAACCCCCTTTCCATTACCCAATTGGAATTGATTACCCATTTAACTCATTTTAGACTGCAAATAGGAGTAATTGATATTAATTGCATGCCCAAACAGTAAATACATCAGATAGCTGTTATTTCGATTTTAGGCTACTTTAGTATATTGGACAAATTTGCATGATAAATGAATATACATGTTTACTAAAATAGTTTTAAAATATTGAGGAGCAAATTTATTTAAAACTTTGAAACGAAACTAGGAAATAATTAAATGCTTGGATTAATTAATTTTCAAATTACATATGGTAGTGTAAGCTTTAGGTGATGTTTTTATATATAAATATATTAACTGCTAATTACGGGTCAACCAAAGGTTTTTATGAGAGGAATATTATTTAAAAAAATGAAGTTTTGATTTATTCATATACTTATCCTAATTCCTCACAGTTTAAGGGTAACAATTTTGACTTCAAGTTCCAAGCTTAATAGATTGAGCTAACGAAGTAATTGAAATGAAACAGAAGTCTACTTATTTTGTTATGTTTACGTTATATTTCACAAACAATGAAGTTTCCCTTGTCTATATTTTCTTATTGAATTATTATGAGTTTCAGTTTTAATTATTAAAATATCTTATATGAGAAATTTAATAGTATCTTTATATTTTTATTATGTTGCTTGGAATTCTTTCATTACTCTATTTTTTTACCTAATTTATTAAGATATTAATTACTTGGTACAATCCACTGTATTACTTTTCTCATTACAGTTTTAAAAAGAATTCTCATCCCAATTCAATAGGTGTTATCATTCAATTTTTTCTCTTTTCTTTCTTGATTATAGTTACTGCATTATTCAATTTGTACACTGTGATATGACTTTTTTATTAGCTTGAAACTTGACTTATGACTATTTGGTCAAGCATGTGAGGATATAAAGCACATTTTTTAAAAGAATGGTCAAATAAAAACTATTTTGCTGACACTAACAAAAATAATTCTCATAAAATGATTTGGCCAAACACAAAATAATAAAACCCTAAAGTACCTTTTTAGAAGGAAGAAAAAAAAAAACATTATGCTTCTACAGAGTATTAGAGTATTTCATGTTTTGCTTGTTTATGCTTCATGATTTCAGCTTTAGCTTCAGTGTTTGTATATATTTAATATACTTGTACTGTGTAATTGCTTTTATGCATTATCAGGGATTTCAAAGACTTGCCCCAGGGGTAAGCTGGGAGTGTCAATAATCTTACTGGGTCTTTTAGACTCATGCTTGTTGATGTTGTATGTGTGCAGGTGTGGTTAACAGTGACCAGGTAGCCGATACTTGATTCATTCCAACTTCGTTCAGTCCAGTTCAGTCGAGGTGAGCTACCATTAGATCATGGCGGCCTCTTCTTCTTTAGTTGACTTAGTAGTATTCCGAGCTACGTCTCGTACTTTTATATTACGACTAGTAGTCCCACGACTTAGACATTTTTATGGGGTTTATGGGCAAGACTCAGTATTTGTATTTCGCTTCCGCACTTTTCTTTATATTATGAGACTTTGCGTATTATTCATTTTATTCTTTAATTTTCGCATGAATAGCTTAGAGGGTTCGCCTTATGGGTAGAAGCTCGTCAGGTGCCTTGTCGCGGCCTGAGTGTCAGATTTGGGTCTTGACAAACTTGGTATCAGAGCCAGGTTTCAATTTCCTTGGAGTCATGGAACGATGCCTGGTAGAGCCTTGTAGATCGATACGGAGACGTCTGTACTTATTTTCGAGGGGCTGCACGGGTATTTTAGGAAAAGTTTTCCTTCTTTCTAATTCTTATCGTAGGCGAATCCCACATCGGTTGGGGAGGAGAACGAAGATTGCTTTATAAGTGCTTGAATACCTCTCCCTTGTAGACGCGTTTTAAAACCGTGAGAGACGAAGGCTCTAAAGCGGACAATTTCTACATGCGGTGGTCTGGGCTGTTACACTTTTATATTCATTCGTGTTCTGAGATCTTTATATCTATTCTCACGACAATGGCACTTGTTATACAAATAATTACACATCTTTATATCATGTATGTATTCTACTATCTTATAAATGGTAGTAAAGTTGTGCCATGATTTATTTATATCCAGCAACATGAAGTCTTATCATTTGTTCCTTCTCTATATAGAGTTCCTTGTGTTGTCGATGACGTTAGACTCCCTTTCATAAAAAGCTTATACTTTATGTGTTAAGGCAAGTGTGTCCACAAGTTTAAGTCTTCCACGGATCATAAGGGCAGTAAGTATGTCAAGGCTATTTCCCTCCTTCTTGGCATGAATTCGCGTGTATCGGAATTTAAACGAGTGTCCCGCCATAACTACTCCATTCGTATTGTTCAAGAACTTCACATGTTTACATTCAAATGGTTGGTTGATTGTATTGCAACATCAATGTCATTTGTGTTATACTAGAAGAGCCCGTGCAATCCCAATGGAAAATTCCTCTACAACAGGTTTAATCATGTATGTATTATTGGATAAGCGTATGAAATTTCCTCTTCTATGGCTACCTGCTTGTATTGTATTAGGTGGACAAATTTGCATGATAAATGAATATACATGTTTACTAAAATAGTTTTAAAAAATTGAGGAGCAAATTTGTTAAAAAACTTTGAAACGAAACTAGGAAATAATTAAATGCTTGGATTAATTAATTTTCAAATTACATATGGTAGTGTAAGCTTTAGGTTATGTTTTTATATATAAATCTATTAACTGCTAATTACGGGTCAACCAAAGGTTTTTATGACATGGTTAGTACATCCTAGTGCTCCTTTATATTTTATGGCATGTTTAGCGTAGATATTAATATTGTTCGAATATCTATCTAAATGAATGATAGTATAGCATTTTCAACATTATACAGTCCAAAAGGCCAAACTTGGTTCATCCTTAATCTCCAGATGATGCATGGCTTTTACAATTCTGAGCTTTCAGTGTGTTAGATAAACTACAATCAACACACTTGTTTAATAAATCCCAGTCGAATCATAAACTCAACTTTTCTCCAAGAACATATTATCAATCTGTGCTAGCCTTGATTAATTTTTATTTTGTCACTGTAATGATTAAATGGGACCCGCAAGAAACCTCAGAAGCCATGTGACTGTCGTAGAATACAAAAGCCTGCAAAGGCAATGTGAGAACGGAAAGGTTTAATGGGGCCCGCAATAAGCCTCTCAAGCTAACAAAACAATCAGTTAATGGACAACGAAATTAATGTCAGGAAATGACATGTGGTAGACGTTCAAGTACCAAACCATATTCAGATAACTAATTAGGTTCCGTTTTGCCATAAGAATTATTCACTTTTTTTCATTTTTTTTTTTTTAAATTAGTGTTTGGCCTTGAAAATTTCAAATAGAATTTGAAGTTGTATTTGGAATTTGAAAAACAAGAAAAAACTTATTTTTCAAATTTTTTACTTTTTTCACAACCAAAACAAGTACATTTCAATAAAAAAAATACTCCCTCCGTTTCAATTTATGTGAACATATTTCCTTATTAGTCCGTGCAAAAAAGAATGACCTCTTTTTATATTTGAAAACAATTTACCTTTATGCAATGATTTAAAGCTACACAAAATATATGTGAGTCATCTATCACCATAAGTTTAAAAATCTTTTTTTCTTTCTTAAACTTCATACTCAATCAAATGGATTCGCATAAATTGAACACAACTCCAACTCCAAAATTCAAAAAAAAAGTGAAAAGGTTTTTGATTTCTGTGGCCAAACGCCAACTTATTCATTTGAGATCCTCAACGATGCAAGCTAGTCTTGCTTCAGAATGGTGAGCCCGGAAGCTAATTAACAACCGATGTGAGAAAAAGTTTATTACTAACAATTAGTATACTGTACATATTTATGAATTTCAAAAAATACATGTTTCAAAAAATATTTATTCTTTTTTTATTAAAGACATAAATAGGTTTTTCAATAAATGTGTTTATCTTCTTTTTCAAAAATACCGTCCTAAAAAAGTTTTTTTCTAATTTATTTATACGGTGTGTAGGCGTAGATTTTTATGTAAGTATCTGATTTTAAAATATAAAAATTGTGTCGAAAATTAAATTATACTAAAGTAATGTTTAATGTAATTTTCCCAAAATACAAATTTAAGTTTTTGTCGAACTTAACCAAATGAAGGTAAGGGGTGTTGGGGTAAGACGGTAAGTCATGGGGAAATCAAAGAAGCCCTGAGACCGTGACTGATAATGATGGGACCAATAATGTGCACTTGACAATTAATAAAAATCTCTTATGAGATGACAGACTCACGACAATATTCTAGACAAATATTCACTAGACGCAAAACCGAATCCCAAAAAGGAAAAAGAGGATTCATTGCTGGCGGCCTCTCTCTCTGTTTCACATATCCATCTTCTTCAATTTCTTTCAATGGCATCTTTTACCAATCAAACAGTATACGTTTTCTTCATCAGTATTACTCTTTTATCTTCACTTCAAATCATCCATGCAAGAGACAGCCACTTCTTTTCCACCAACAAAGAGATAAAAGGAGTTTTCCTTCTTGAAACTGAAAATGGTGTTTATGATCATCATGAATCACATCAATTTTCACCTTCTACCACCCATAAACTTATTCCTAACAGCAAGTATAATCAGTACTACAGAGGTGAAAAAGACGCTACTTATGACACCAACCATAATGCCATCTCAAAGGTAAGTCCATCTATCCCCAATATTTTTCAGTTTTCATTTTGGTTTAAGGCCAAAATTTTACTCTCCTACTTTGTTGGTCTCATCTATACTCTGTTTTACCCCAAATTGTAGAAAGTTCCAATTAACGGAATTCTAGATCGATCGTGTAATTCTAGATCTCCAGTGGTACTAACAATCAGTGTGTGTCAAGAATTGGCATATTCTTGGTATCAGATGGCTGAGATGAACAATTTAAGTTTATCAAACAGAGAACACTTCCTAGAATAGTATCAGATCATTGTCCAGTTTTGTGGGAATGTGATGATTGGAACAAAAAGAGGGGATACTTTAAGTTAGGAACTTGAGGATACTGCAAAAGCCGAAGAGATTTCATGGAAACAGAAATCAAGATATATCTGGTTAAAGCAAGGTGATAGAAATACAAAGTTCTTCCATAAACAAACCAATGCACATAAGCTGAACAACTGTATTGATAGAATCAAGCCTGAAGGAAATGGTGGATGAAGAAGATGCGATAAGAGATCATATTTTGAATTTTTATGAAGAGCTCTTCACTGAAGCAGAAAAGTGGAGAACGAAATGGGAAGGTGAAGATTTGGCTAAAATATCAGAAGAAGAAAGATATGGATGGAAAGGCCTTTCACTGAAGAAGAAGAAGTAGAATCTATACTGAATATGTCTGAAGGGGATAAGGCTCCAGGTCCTGACTTTTTTTAAATGCACTTCTACCAAAAATGTTGTAGCACTGTTAGAGAGGTATCCTGAAAACAGTGGAAGGTATTTTTTCCGGAGGGCACGTTTGTGAAAAGTTTCAGCCACTTTTATCACTCTTGTTTCCAAGAGGAAAGGTGCAAAAGAGATTTAGGACTTCAAGCCTATAAGCCTTCTGGGAAGTATCTATAAAATCATAGCTAAGCTGTTGGCTGAAAGGTTTAGAAACGATAATAAACAAATTAATCTAGGGGAACCTGAATGCTCTCATAAAGGGAAGGCAGATTGTTGATGCTGCACTGGTAGCAAATTAGTGTATTGTTCATCACTTTAAAAAAAGGAAAAAAATGGGTGGCTTGTGACCTGGATTTGGAAAAGGCTTACGACCATATTAATTGGTCTTGTCTTTTGAATGTGCTACAGTTAATGAATTTTGGAAGTAAATGGATAAGGTGGCTCAGTACCTGTATTTCTAACGCTAGGTTTTCCGTTCTGATTAATGACAGTCCAAAAGGCTTCCTCAATTCCCAAAGGGGCTTTAGGTAGGGAGATCCTCTTTCTCCATATTAGTTTGTCATTGTAACGGAAATATTGAGCTTGATGTTCAAAAGAGCTGAAAGTTTGGGATGGATTAAAGGCTTTAAAATTGAAGGGAGAGGTAACAGGGAGGTGACTATCTGACATATCTTATATGCTGATGACACCTTGATCCTCTGTGATGCAGATAAAGAACAAATTCTACATTTGCTAGGGATATTGCTAACTTTCGAGGCAGTTTCTGGCTTGAAGTGAATCTTGCTAAGAGCAACATCTTCAGTGTTAATGCAGATAGTAACATTAATGATTTAGCGGATTTGATGGGATGTAAAGTTGAGAAATTTACTACTATTTCCTAGGACTGCCTTTGGGAGCTAAAGTGAAGGATCAAAGAATTTGGCAAGTAGTTTTAGATAGATATGCTACAAAATGGAAAAAAAAACAGTATCTATCTTATGGTGGGAGACTCGCTTTAATAAGGAGTGTGCTTGATGGAATCCTTAACTATTTGATGTCCCTGTTCCCTATGCCTCAAATTTTTGAAATAAAGGTTAAGCTCTAGAAATAAAGGTTAAGCTCTAGGAGAAGTCAGTTTCTTTGGGATGGGAATTCTGAAAGGAAGAAGTTTCATCTGGTAAAGTGTCATGAAATTATAAAAGATAAGAAAGGTGGTGGTTTGGGAGTTAAAAATTTGAAGCTTCATAAGTTTATTGTTTAGATGGTGGTGGAGATACAGTGAAAAAAGAGGAAATCTGGAAGATGCTGACTGAAACTAGATATGGGAGAGAAGACTTCTGGACAACCCGTGTAATTTCAATGCCTTAAAAAGTTGGAGCTTAGAAGCAAATTAGTAGATTGTGGCCAGATATTCATTTCATTGAAAGTTGGTGATGGGAGAAGAATCAGGTTCTGGACAGATTTTTGGCTGGGAGATGATAAATTGATGAATAGATTTCCTACATTGTATAGTTTAACCAGGAACAAACAGTGTACAGTTGCGGAACGTTTTATAGGAGGGGAGTGGAGACTTAATTTTAGGAGAAACTTTAATGATTAGGAAGTTGATGAGATTAGTCAACTTTTATGTCATCAAAAAGAGATTGGTCAACTTTTACATTCTCTGGAACCTCTGATCGTTGATGCTAGTAGGGTGGACTCTCAGGTTTGGAGAGCTGTAAAAGATGGCAAGTTTTCTGTCAAAAGCTGTTATGATCTTCTGCAGAGACGAATAAGTCATTGGGATTTGACTTGGCCGTGGAAGCTGTTGTGGAAATCACAAGCACCTCTTAAAGAGCTTGCTTTGGCTGGCTTGCAGCTAGGAATTCATGCTTTTACACATGATAAGTTGCAGAGAAGAGGAATTCCTTTGTGCAGTAGATGCTTCTTATGTGAAAACTCTCAGGAATTTGCAGGTCACTTATTTTTGCACTGTAGTTACACAAAGCAGCTATGTGATCTATTTCTTAACATGTGTGGTGTGCTATCGGTGATGCCAAGGAATGTGAAAGTCATGTTTGCTGGCAGAGTTTGGAAGTTGGAAAAAGCTTGATGAAAATTTGGAAGACCATTCCTTTGTGCATCATTCGGACCATTTTGTTGATTTCAATTTTTTTTTTTAATTTAAAACTTGACCCATAAGTTTATGTTCTACAAATAAAGATGCCCATAATTTTAACTTCAACTCAATTTTTCGAAATTAGTTTTTTTTGTCGTGTTTGATTGATCTATAAATCAGTAAGTACGTCCTTCTGTTTCATTAAATTAAAGTATCTTTTTATGATTTCAATTTCAGGGCAGGCCATCCGGTGACAATGATCACGATCAGCTGCACGATCTGAGTGAACCAAGATTAATGGACCACGGCTACGTCACCACCTCCACAACCACCAATCCAACTAACACAAATAATTATCCCTACAAAAATGGCGGAAAAAGTTACTACTACAACAATCAAGAACAAAACTATCCCCCCAACTATAACCACTACAATGGTAAAAGGGTACAGCAGCACGACAACACGGATCATGTCAATGAGTTAAGCAACTACAACAACAACCGTTTTAAGTTGAGCGACGAACACCGTAATTATAAGATGTACCTTGAGAATGAAGACGACTATCACTATGTAGAGCCCGAGGAGCCCAGCCCTTGATATAGATGCGCGGTCAATATAAAAAAAATAATTGCAGTGAGTTTTATATATCAAAGTATTAAATGTGTATGGTTTCGACCCTATGAGTTTTATATATCAAAGTATTAAATATGTATGGTTTCGACCCTAATGCATTTGAATATTTTTATTGTTCGTTTAACCTTCTGTTTGAATTGTAGGATTCCCATTCCCATTTAATTTATATTCCTCGTATTGGTGATAGTAGATAAATGGCAAAACAAAAAATTTCATTTAAGACGGCATTTTGAGAGGAATATGATTTAAAATAATGAAGTTTTGATTTATTCATATACTTATCCTAATTCCTAACAGTTTAAGGGTAACAATTTTGCCAAACAGAAGTCTACTTATTTTGTTATGTTTACGTTATATTTCACAAACAATGAAGTTTCCCCTGTCTATATTTTTATTATTGAATTATTATGAGTTTCAATTTTAATTATTAAAATAACTTATATGAGAGATTTAATTGTATCTTTATATTTTTATTATGTTGCTTGGAATTCTTTCATTACTCTATTTTTTTACCTAATTTATTAAGATATTAGTTACTTGGTACAATCCACTGTATTACTTTTCTCATTACAATTTTAAAAAGAATTCTCATCCCAATTCAATAGGTATTATCATTCAATTTTTTCTCTTTTCTTTCTTGATTATAGTTACTACGTTATTCAATTTGTACACTGTGATATAATTTTTTATCAGCTTGAAACTTGGCTTACGACTATTTGGTCAAGCATGTGAGGATATAAAGCACATCTTTTGAAAGAAGGTCAAATAAAAACTATCTCGCTGACACTAACAAAAATATATTCTCATAAAATGATTTGGCTAAACAGAAAATAATAAAACCCTAAAGTACCTTTTCAGAAGGAAAAAAAAACATTATGCTTCTACAGAGAATCAACAAATTATAGTTGTTTTACAACTACAGAAGTTGAAGTGTCTCTTGATGCAGTTTGCCACCATATAAATATATCTTTTAAAAAAAATGTGGGTCCCATATTAAACACCGTGCGTATTCGTAGCAAACACTAATATAATAAAGTTTTAAATACGGAGCACAAACTACAATGTTATATTAATCGTGTTTTGAACATAATATCTCATATTGACAAAATCAAGCAATATATAAAAAAAAATGAACCCCATATTAAAAAAATAAACAATGTCAAAAAAAAAAAGTGCAGACTTTGTATTCTTAGCAAACACTAATATAATAAAGTTTTAGATACGGAGCACAAATTACAATGTTATATCAATCGTGTTTTGAACATAATATATATATATATATATATATATATATATATATATATATATATATATATATATATTATATGCATAAAAATAGTACAAACTAATAATGTCCAAAAGGGTGGGCGCCATACTAAACAACACCAAGCAATATAAAAAATAAAAAATAAAAAAAGAAGTAACTATATAAAGCAAGACCCATGCTTCATCGTCCGTAAAAGCCCCATACTAAATAACATCAAGCAATAAAAAAAAAAGGAAGAAAAAAAAGTGGAACTCGCCGCATCCAAACTCACGGGAAAAAAAATGCTTAGAAAATCAAACAATTAAATCAATAATGATGGATTCATTGCCACATGCGTATCAACCCATTAGTGAGAGCAAATGAAATTATTGTACAGCAGCATACTTAAAATACTTATATATTAAAATAAGATAGAATCTAATTACTTTTTCATTTTTTCCTTACTCTAATAAATGTGAAAAGAGATTAATAAAATTTTAGATACAGAGTACAAACTACAATGTTATATTAAGTATATATATATATATATGCATAAAAATAGTGCAAATTAATAATGTCAAAAAAAAAGTGCACCCCATATTAAAAAATCAAACAATATTCATGCAATTTCTAAAGTATCTCATTAAGTCAATAATGATGGATTCATTGCCGCGTGCGTATCAATCCATTAGTGGAAGCAAATGAAATTACTTTTCTTCAAAAGGTTAAGTAGTCAAACCATACAATTTTCTTTCTTTTTTTATATTAGCCTGAGATCTAATGTAGATATTACACTGTTGTATTTGTTATTCCGCCATGTCATTTATTTGTTATGTTTAATAAAATAAATATACTTAAAATATTTATATTTTAAAATAAATAGAATTTAATTACTTTTTTATTTTTATTCTTACTCTAATAAATGTGAAAAGAGATTAATGTCGTAAAAAAAATATATCAAATGGAGATCAAATAATGAATAAGGTAAATTAGTCGAATTATAATCTAATCGACGTTTTCTTAAAAAACCATCCAAAAGACAACATGACAAGTAAAATGAGCTAAACCGAGAATATTTACCAAAAATTAAAAAATAGTATTTCTTCGTTTAAATAGAAAATCAATTTAGAAAATCAATTTCTACTTTGTTTCGTTTTAAACATGTAAAATTAATTTAATAATTTGAATTAGAATTATCTAAATCAAAATTTGATAAAAAATAATAAGTATTTTACACCTTTAAATTAATCGAATTAAAATTGAAAGTATCAACTGATGCTTAAATATTGCTATTGTTTTATCTCAAAGAAAGGAAAATAGTTTCCTTTTAAACAAGTCTTCTCTTTTAAAAAGTATTAATAATTTTTCGTAGCAAACACGAATAAAATAAAATTCTAGATACGGAGCACAAATTACAATGTTATATTAATCGTATTTTGAACATAGTATATATATATATATATATATATATATATATTACATATACATAGATACATTATAATTCGAAGTGCGCACGGGCATAGACCATCTAGTAATCATAAGATTTATTGCATTGAAGTGAAAATCTTAATATCTTAAAGAGCCTTCATCTCATGTCTCCTAATTTAAGTTATTTTGAAGTCTATACCTACATTTTTTTTGTCATGTATCGTTATCCAATTAAAAGTATATATACATTCATAATAGCTATATAAGTTAGTAGTAGTCCAAAGAGAGGAGAATAAAAGCAAGCCAAAAATAAATTAACACAAAATAATTTTTTATATGAATAGTGTTCTTAGGATAGTCAATAATGCCAGAAAAAGTTCTTGTACATATATACATAATATATTCAGTCATTCTTTGTATGAAAGATTAATTAGTATGATCTCTTTTAAATCAGACCATCAGTGCAGAGTAAAAATCATGATTTAACGGCCAGAATGATGCTCCACACGACGTGTAAGTTAAAAAGTCTCTTGAGAAGTCTCGTTCTCCCTCGCTTGTTCTATTTGTCTCTAGACCATGTGCTCTTATTATTAATAATATCTAGTATATCTTTTTTCCTTTAAGAATTCCTCACAAAACTATTTGCCCCTGTATCCACTGCAAGACCATCCGCTCTTTGACATATAAATTAGACCGTAGCACAAGAGACGATTGGCTCTAGTCCCGTAACCAAGCGAAAGAGGATTTGTGGACAGAAGCTGCGGGTAAACCCTCGGTTTGCCCTCAACTATATACGTTGATAGGGGATAGCTTCTTTGCTAGTTACCAACTAAAGGCAGTGGCGGATCTAGGATTATCACTAAGGGGGTTTGAAAAATAAAAATGTACTAACTGAGAATTGAACTTTGAACCTCAAGGCGAATTTTGAATTCCTTAAATCACTGAACCAACCTCTTCTCTTGTCTTTTAGGGTGTTCAAAATCCATATATATACATAAAAATTAAAAAAATACCTTATATATACAGTATAATTTTTTGCCGGGTGTTCGGGTGAACACCCTCAGCGGCCCTAGATCCCCCCCTCCCGGCTAAAGGTCCCCTCTTTCATTTTGTAAATTGAACTCTGTTCCTATGAACTACTATCTTTATATATGAGACATTTTTAAAATTATAAAAAATAATTCTGTTTAATTGGGAAAATTCCATCAAAAAATGAAAAGAAAATCTTAAATTAAGAGGAATAGAAGAAAGTTTATCTTTATTACGGTAATAACTTTTTGCATTTTTGTGACTCATTTATCACATTTCACCAACAGTAATTTCTTCATTTAAGAAGGGATAATGGTTCCAAATTTATCAAAAAAGAATACATTATATTCGATTTGAGCAACAAACAAATACTTATATAATGTATTTTTTTTTGATAAATTTGGAACCATTATCCCTTCTTAAATGAATAAAATTCATTTTTGTAGAGTTGAACTCACCATTTTCTCTTCCTCCATACGTTTTTATGTCAATTCATATAAAATCTATATACATCAAATTCTAACTGCATACCTACGTTATTCAATTCATGATTAAAAAAAAAAAATCTGAACAAATAAGCTGAAAAAGATGAAAAATTGAAAAGTAAATAACTTCAAATGTTGATGCTAAGACTAATGCCAAAAAAGGGAGTACTCCTACTTTTTTTTCCTACTGTTTGATCATTAACCATATCACACAAAAAAAAAATGAAATGTTTCTGTTCTTCTTCGTTATAGCCTTTTTTTTTTTCCTTTCAAATTTAAGTTTTAAATCGTAGAGCGAAAAGGTATACCCCATATGTTTGACTTGATTTGCATTTTTTGAATCTTGTGAAACCTCTTCTCCCTAAAAATTCTATTACACTATCAACACCAAAATAAAGAAAAGATTTTCATTTGCAGAAAGAACGATTTTTTCCATTAACATATGGAAAGATTGTCCTTACTAACTTTAATGCATGTTAGAACTGGATCGTCGAATTCTAATTATCAATTTAAATGTGATGCAATATTTACAGGACAGTTGTTTTATCAAATTCAAGAAAATAAGATTTTCATATAAAGAAAGAAAATTTGATCTTGGTGTCTTGTAAGTTTATTTAATCCTGCAGTTCTCAGCTTCTCCATGCATGACAGATCAATCACATTCAACTCCATAATCTTGAATCTTTAAACACCAAATTGGCTCCAAATCATCTTCGTTTCTTGAATCTTTAATGATAGATGTTAGTTCTCTATGTAATATAATAATAACTAAGAACAAAAAATTATGAGAAATGTAAATTTAAAAAGCTTAATAGGATAAAAACTATTTTGAAAGTAGTTTCTGAAGCAATTCGGTATTCTTCGTGATGCACGTTGATTAATAAACATCAGTAAATTCCATTCTCTAAAAAATAATTTCTCCATAGAAATATTTATGAGGAACTAATACTGAAAGTAGTATATAGGTCATAACATACATTTCTTTATGTCTCTATTAAATAAATTACCTCCAAGCTTCTGCAAGAATATTTGCAATGTAGCAAAGAACTGCAAAACTAAAGACAAATAAAACAAATTTTGCATAATAATGTAGACTTATCCAAAGGATGGTCCACGTAAAACTCTCTCCAATAATTTATCATATATAATAAATTGACACAAAAAAAAAAATTCCACGCATCCATTCCAAAGATCAAAAAAATGAAAAAAGAAGACGAAGAAGAAACAACAATTAACGTATCACCATCCTCACCATCATAATCTCAGGTCTAGTTCTAGTGTTCTTCCACCAGATATATATAGTTGGGGGAGTGATTGTGTGTGGTAATGTGAGGGAAATGGGGAATGGAAAAGTTAGGCAGACGTGGGGTTGATTTAGTTTAGTATTTTTTTTTTTTTATCTTTTCGTTAGGATAAAATGGAGAAGTTGTAACCATCTCCAAAACTGTAAGTATTAAATTTGAATTTAAATCTTTATTTCAGTGAATATTTTCATATCATTTAAATATAAAAGTTTTGTTTGTCAACTCAAGTTTAATGCAGATAAGAAGTTGTTACTATTTAAAAATAAAGTTGTAACCTGTAACGTATAATATTTAATAAAATTAAAGGTCTGAGTTGATTTGGTTTAAAGTATGAAATATAATATTAAAAAAATTGTTATGGATCAACTTAAATTTAAAAAGAAAGTTAAAACAGAGAAAGGAAAATAAAATATATTTAAAGGTAAGGTTTACTTTCGGAAATTAATAAATAACGTAGGTTTATTTTCCAATTCAAAGATTTGTCAGTTTTCAATTCAAAAAGCATGTTTAAAGACGAAGTTATCTTTCGTTTGTTAAATTTTTTAAAAAGTAAACTTGGAATTTAATGGGTGAGTTTGCAGTTTATTTTCTTTTTATTTATTATTTTGTATTAATTATTAGAGTATGTCATTTATAACAAACATAACTACATAAGGGATACATCCTTAAATTCCTCAAAAAGTAGGGTAGAAATCATTTACTACTTTTCTTTTATATTGCTTATATTTTTCTTTCAAATATAATTTGCTAAAAGGAGCCAAAAAACGTGCTTTTATTGAATTTTAATTTTTTTAAAAGTTTATACCGTGCTTGCGTGTGTTTGTGAGTTAGTAGCCGGGGAAATGGGGGCATGGGACGTGCTAACTAGTTAGTTTTTTTTTTTTTTTTTGTCTTTTTTAATCTTATTTTATTTTTTAAACAGGAATTTTTTGGCGATGACACTTGTCATTTTATCACGCTTTTGCTTCTCCTATTCTATATAGATAGATTCTTCAATGGTTTTATAAGTGAGCAAACATATTATGAGTTCCAATCATCTTTAGTACTGTTTATTTTTCAGTTTTGAGTTTGTAGGAAATCAATCCGTGATTTGTATTGATGTATGAAAGTCATTATATACAAAGTAGGTATCTCCCTATCAGAATGATACTAGGCTAAATTATAGAACCTAATTACGATACATAAGGAAGAGAATATTTACAATATTTACATAGTCTATCACACCCCCGCAGTCGAAACGGGAGGTTGTCGTACGCTTAGACTGTCCCTGAAATCATCAAAGAGCACGCGCGGAAGACCTTTAGTGAAGATATCTGCGATCTGGTAACGGGACGGGACGTGAAGAACACGAACTTCTCCACGGGCAACTTTCTCACGTACGAAATGTATGTCCATCTCAATATGTTTAGTGCGTTGGTGCTGAACTGGATTACCTGATAGGTATATGGCACTAACATTATCACAATAAACCAATGTAGCTGTCCGGATGGGACAACGGAGCTCCAAAAGAAGGTTGCGAAGCCAACAGGACTCAGAGATGACATTAGCGAGAGCCACGGTATTCGGTCTCGGCACTCGACTTAGACATAGTAGGTTGTCGTTTGGATGACCATGAGAGGAGATTATCGCTAAGGAAAACACAGTAACCTGATGTGGATCGGCGAGTGTCTGGACAACCGCCCCAATCTACATCTGTATAAGAAACAAGAGAGGCAATGGAGGATTTGTACAGATGGAGACCAAACTCAATAGTACCTTGAATGTATCGGACTATGCGTTTAAGAGCATGCATATGTGCAACCTTTGGATCATGCATGTGAAGGCAAACTTGTTGAACCGCATAGGAGATGTCTGGTCTTGTGAATGTAAGGTACTGCAACGCGCCGGCCAACTTACGATATTGGGTGGGATCATCGCAAGGAGGCCCGGCCGTGGCACTAAGTTTGGCTTTGGTGTCGACCGGTGTCTGACTTGGCTTACATGCAGTCATGCCCGCACGCTCTATAATATCTGCTGCATAATTTTCTGAGAGAGAAACATGCCGTGTGAAGTCCGGGTAACAGCGATACCCAGAAAATAGCTTAGAGGGCCCAAATCCTTCATAGCAAATTCGGCACTAAGCAGAGATATGATGGATTTTCTGAGAGCATCTGAGGAAACTGTGAGAATAATATCATCAACATATAGCAGAATGTAAGCAATGTCAGAACCTCGACAATAAATAAAGAGAGAGTGATCAGATCGGCTATGTGAAAAACCAATAGTGGAGACATAGTCTGCAAAGCGTTGGAACCATGCACGGGGAGCTTGCTTAAGTCCGTACAACGATTTCTTCAAGAGACAGACATGATGCGGATGCTTTGGATCCTTAAACCCAATAGGCTAATGCATATAAACAGTCTCAATAAGATTACCGTGTAGGAAAGCATTCTTGACGTCCAACTGATGAATGGGCCAAGAGTGTGCAAGTGTAATGCTCAAGACAGCACGAATAGTATCCGGTTTGACAACTGGACTGAAAGTCTCGTCGCAGTCAACTCCAACCTATTGAGACCTGCCATCACAGACAAGACGGGCTTTGTGCCTCTCAAAAGAACCATCAGATTTCTTTTTATGACGAAAAATCCACATAGAACGAATAAGATTCACATCAGTGGGACGTGGAACCAACTCCCACGTCTTATTACTAATTAGAGCATTATATTCATCAACCATGGCAGCTTTCCAATTGTGCTCATTTAGAGCACTGACAGGATTTCGTGGGATAGGCGAGATGGAGGGAGTGCTAGAAGTATTTAAGTTGAACGGTTGTTTGGGCTTAAAAATCCCATGTTGGCTTCTAGTGACCATGCGGGTGGGCTACTGGGCAGTCACGAGTGGGGCAGTGGGGGTAGGGGCTGTGGGGCAGTGACCGTGGGGTTGGACTGCTGGGCAGTCACGGGTGAAGCAGCGGGGGGGAGGGGCTGCTCGGCAGTGGGGGGGAGGGGCTGGACCGAGGGAACGACGGGTAGAGGAGGCTGTGACAGAAAATGCAGGGTATATGGAGAAATCCCATGGTCAAAAAAATCATAAGAAGTTGGGGTTGGTGAGTGCAATTTGGAGAAGGGAAATTGAGTTTCCTCAAAGATGACATGTCTTGAGATGATGATTTTGTTGGTGGATAAATCATAACATTTATATCCTCTATGATTCAACGGATAGCCCAAAAATACACACGGGGTGGATCTTGCTTGTAACTTATGAATAGTTGTAGATGGGAAAAGTGGATAGCATAGACACCCAAAAATCCGGAGATGAGAATAGGAGGGGGTTCGTTGATAGAGAACTTGCGTTGGTGATTTATACCCAAGGACTTTGGTGGGAAGTACATTAAGGAGGTATGTGGCCATTTGGAGAGCATGATGCCAAAAAGAGGGGCATGGACGAGTGGACAAGAAGAGTGAGCACTATGTTGTTAATGGATTTAATTTTTCTTTCCGCTTTGCCGTTTTGAGACGAGGTATGGGGGCAAGAAAATCGGAAATTTAAACCATTTGAGGCGCAAAAAGATTGAAAATGCCCATTGGCGAACTCCCGCCCATTATCACATTGAATGTTTTTAATGTCCCTTTCGAATTGAGTCCGTATTAATGCCTTAAAAGATAGAAAAGTGGAATAGACTTGGGACTTGTTAGAGATTGGAAAAGTCCAAAGAAAATTACTATAATCATCAAGAAAGAAAACATAATAGCGATGCCCATTAGAACTTAAAACAGGAGATGTCCATAAATCACTATGAATGATATCAAACGGCATAGTAGTAAATGACAATGAATCATAAAATGGCAATTTAACATGTTTCCCCAAAGGACAAGAGGTACAAAAAGAAGTTCGGGCCCTATTACATTCAATTAAGGCATTACTACGAAGAGAACTAAGGATAGCATTTCCCGGATGGCCGAGTCGGGAATGCCACAAGCTAGGTGATGCGGCAATGAAGGTGGATGGTGGAGTGGTCCATTTTGTGGAAATGATAGGATACAATTCCCCAGTGCTCTCACATCTCATTAGGCGGCTCCCCGTCGGTAAATCCTTCACAGAAAACCCAAGAGGATCAAACTCAATAGAAACATTATTGTCCTTAGTGAATTTACGTACGGAAATAAGGTTTTTGATGAGTTTTGAAGCATGCAAGACATTTCAGAGACGTAATTGAGGATTAGGTGGGGGTAGGGATGTATGACCATAGCCTCGAATTAGAATAGTGCTACCATTACCAACAATGATTCCAGAATTATTGCTCAAATTAAAATAAGATGTGAGAGTACCTAAGTTGGCAGTCATGTGGGAAGTCGCTCCGGTGTCCATGTACCAATTATCATCCAATTGATGCATGGACAGAGTGTGCATGGCTGCCTCCACTTCTGTCGGAGTGTACCCAGAATAGGTCGGATCATGCATGGAATAGGCCTGCTGAGGTCGTGGACCCACACTGAGAATGTCGTTGCCGGGCCGCGGTGTGGTGGGACGCTGCTGCCACTGTCTCGTCGGATACGGGCAGGGGGGCATTAGCCACTGCTGGGGTGGCCAGGCAGGCCAGTAGTAGCCCCCTGCCGGTGGCTGTCTCGTCGGCCACTAGTCGTTGCTGGTCTGTCTGCCGCCGCCGGATTTCCCGCGGTTGTTGTTCCCCTTTCCCTTGTTCCTGTTAGAATTCCTGCCACAATTATTATCACGACGGTTAGTTGAATTATTGTTGCCGCCAGGTGGCGGGGAGGGAGTATTATTATCAACAAATAGAGCCGCTCTGATACCATGTAAAGAAATGGATCATGGGTCTAATTTAACCTCAAAAGCTAGCTTATGAGGGGAGGATTGCCAAGTCCATATAAGGAGACCACCCATCTCATTAACCACCGATGAGGGACTTTTTCCATTCTTCAACACCCCGCCTCACGCCCAGGACTGGACATCTGGTGCATGAGCAATTTAATTTGGGGGCCTAACATCGGGTGAGATGGTCCTGCTCTGATACCATGTAGGAAATCAATCCGTGATTTATATTGATGTATGAAAATCATTATATATAAAGTAGGTATCTCCCTATCAGAATGATACTAGGCTAAATTATAGGACCTAATTACGATACATAAGGAAGAGAATATTTACAATATTTACATAGACTATTACATAGTCTATCAGAGTTATATTTTAGTGGGTAAATTCTTTTATCGTTTTTAAGTTGTATGCGTTGATGGTTTGAACTTTGAAGTGTAAGTAGATTGCAGCCTTTAGAATATGTAGTTCTTTGAGTTCCTTTAAGGTTCTCTTTTATACTAAATGGATTCTTTCGGCCCCATTTGAGTTTCACTTTGACATGTACATTTGCCCCCGTATGTCAGTCATCTAAGTTGCTGCAACACTAACATTCACTCTAGGAAAGAAACGTATACGTTTAAAAGTCTGCTTGTTGCTCGAAGATTGTTTGTAAGGCCAAATCTTGCACTAATTCTGGTAGCATGTCTAAGCTGATCTAATCAGGTTTCTATTTCACACATTTAATTCCGGATCTTCTCAGCCAGAATGTTTGACGACTGACATACCGCTTGGTTTTTATGGTCGACAGACCAGGGGACTAATAGAAGTGAGTTAGAAATGAAAATTAGGTGCTGATACCAAGTGAGTCAGAGGCCTCTCAATTTGTCAAAACACAATTCCAAAATCATGTGGAGCTTAAGAGTACTTGTTGTGTATACTTCTAGAGGACCTAGCAAAACCATCGATGAAATTGTAACATAGACACTAAGAAGACTTTTTTTTTTTTCTAATTTTTTCATGATCTCATTCCCTATAAGAACACATCTGTTGCGACAGATTTTTTATTCAAAGCATGAACTTATAGCATAGGTTTTTTTGTCCATTACACGTATATGTTTATTTACTGTGCAGCTTCTTGCCTTCTTCAACCTGTTTGAGGCATGTATGTTTAATAACGCTGTCATGGGAGAACGGATTTGTACTGTTATTTCAAAGATTTTGAAAATTGAGTAGTATTGTTCTGGTAAGTGAGGTATTAAAAAAATGTCCTTGTTGCAAAGATGGAATGAAAAAGTTTAAGGATTTACACAATTGACACCCCTTAACTTCCACTCTGTTCTCAGCAAAAAACAGAGCAACGTGAATCCTTTTCATTGATATGGGAATAACAAGTGAATTGCTTCCTCACTAACATGCTAAACTTCTCTTGAAAACAAAAAGTTCCAAATTATGCAACTCGTCATATCTAACAAAATAATAGTGTACCACATTTTGAAGGAAATAAGCTCAAAGTATAATCTGCTTTGTTATTGGTTTCTCCTTTATCTGGTTTATCACAAAGTAATAGGAGAGATATGTACATAAAACGGAGGATGCTGGAGGTCGAAAATTGAAGAACCCATTGATACTATAACAGAAGAAATTGGCATAAATAGACTGATTGAAAATTTTAAGCTGGCAAAACTTGAGGGAGCTTTTGGATGCACTGACATGAAAGATTTCTTTTTTCTAATTCAAAACTTATTATTTTCCATCATTTCATTAACTTAAACCCTAACCGTTTATATTAATCTCAGGTGGAAAGTTGTGTTTCATGTGTTGCCGGAAGTAATTTAGAGTATCAGATATTGAGACATTTAGAAACAGGACAGGAAGAAAAAAGAATGACCTACAAAATCCAAGAATGAGAGGAGATCTTCCAATCTGGTACATACAGATAAATCCCAAAATTACAAAATACACATTATCAATTGAAAACTGAACGACAAAATCCTTCAGAACACCAAATTCAATGGTAGAACTTTAAGCACATAACTCATACTTAAGTCACACTCAATAATAGACAGAAAGATCTGTATGTGTAGAATTGGAGTAAGCCAAGTCAGCACAAAGAGGCTGGAGATTGTCGTAGAATTCCAGCTTTCCTTGTATGCCAGGTACAATTGCCCAATAAGATCTAAGAATGCATAATTGCCATATTGACTCTTAAAGATGTACCAGTAATAAACATATTGCCATTTTAATTCTACATAACAGATTCTCTTTTTTTGGGGTACATCGCCCCAACCAAGTGAAACGTCGGGTCTGAAAGAGTTCACGATCTGATCTATCGGGTGTTAACCCGCGAAGCAGGTGATCTGGCTTTATCGCAAATCCGGAGCGCTGTTTGTTTCATTATATCTCAAACAGTGCTCTGCGTGTTTGCGCCAGGCGTATGGTAGTGTTCCTACACCCCTTTCGTATCCTTGACTCATAACAGATTCTCAACATGACAAGAATATCTCTCTATTCTAAAGTTACAACTAAGGCACAAGAACCTAAAGATAGCCAAGGCAAAGTTGGAGATTTTACTAAAATAAATTGTTTTACCACAATGGAAAACTGGAAGAGACGCCAAAGCAACAGAAAAAACTTTAAGATAATCCTGGAAGGCTGGAAAGAAATCTTCTTATATTGCATTTGCAATGTCTAGCATCACAAAAGCATGTTACTCGTCATCTTTGTAAGGATACTCCTCAGGAACTTGCTTCAGAAGCTTCAGCTGCAACTCAAATGCGTCATCCCCTCTGAGCATATCACGAAGCCATGTAACCTCTGTTTTCATCGACACCTGAACACAGGGAAAATGGAGATAAAGTTTGTCATTGCAACAAATTTTTTTTCCTTGAGAAGCTAACAACTGTTATATATATCCAGAAAAAAACTGCACCAAGTTAATGCAGTCCAAAGTTATTACAAAAGGCAATAGATCAGTCTCCTATTCCTTTGGTTCACAAGGTTCCTATAACATCTACAAAGGATGCACGATCTTCCATATATTCATGTTTACACCAAAAAATAAAACAAAACTAAGCACTTCATCTTCATGTTCTGAATGGAGCTGCATTTGTTTTCAAAGCATCTTTGATTCCTTGCAACAAATTTTAGTCTAAAACAAATTGAACAATCTCAAAATTTTTACAGATCCAAGTTATTCATGTAACCCAAGAAGCTTGCATAGAATATTATTCTCTCTCATATCAATGTGTTGACTCCTTTGATAGCTTCCTTCGGAAAAACCTTTGGCCCTTAGATGGATAGTTTGGAGGGAAAGAAACAGAAGACAGTTTGAAGGAGTAGAAAATTGTACATGCCAAAGAGAAATCTCTTTCTTTTTTTCTTTCTTTTTTGTTGTTTACACTTTCGGAGCACCTTTACTATTCCAGGAAGCATTGATGATTGGCTACTATTTATGGAGAATCATGTATAAACCTAGTTTGTATCGAGAAACGAAGCTTACCATTTCCAATGCTCCCCGGAGTACTCCACTTAAGATGTTACAATAATATAGACCTTGACAGGTATCAGGAAGCTCAACGAAGTCTACCAAGGGGTTGTCCTCCAAAATTAGACTGCACGTTGTTCCCTCAACATCCCAATTTGTCACTGTTGCAGTGATTCCTAGGAACATTTTGAGACCAACCTGTTTAAATGAGCAACAAGAAACCATGTTTGGTCAATAAGCACTTCAGCACTGGCATCTACAGGCCCAAAAAGTATAAAGGTACTGAAGCATGATATTAGACAGACTGTACAATGTAAACACTACCAAGGTTCTTAGCTCATGCATATTGCAGGGGAAGTACAATGTATCTCCTTAACCCACAATATCAACTAGAAGGCTGGGCTCTTAACTAAGTTAACTTTCTAGCAATCCCCATTTCATCTAGAGCAATTAAGTGATGCACAGCAAGAGGTCCTCCCTTCACGAGCGTGAAGTGAACTCTGAAGAAGCGTGTGCTTCGGACAATAAGGCGCAACGTGATCTAAGCAAGAACCAGTCACTGTTGACTTTAAAAGATGAAGAAAGGGGGGATATAGGATAAGAATAAGATAGGGCCTTTTGTCATATAAATGCTAGGATTCCTCTCGAGATATGTTTCAATGCTCTTTTATTGTCTCCTCCTCTTCTTCTTCTTCTTCTTCTTCTTCTATTCTTTGTTTTTTTTTCTAGATTTTCTTTTTTCTTACTGCTTCATTTTTGGTTCATGCTCACGCATCCTTCTTTCTAGGCTCATATTCTGTTTTTCTCTTCTACTATCTCTTGCTGCTAATTGTTCTTTTTCTCCGTTTCTTGTTTGTTATCTATCTCATTTCTATTCTCCAATAATTGATTTATAGCTCAAATGCCATGATAATGATAGAATAGCTCTTGGCAACAAAAAATAATTAATGGAGTAGTAATGTTACCATAGCTGTTGATTATGAAAGTAATTTTGCAAATTGATTTCTTATAGCTAAATTGATAGAAAATTGCAGTTGAAGCATCCTTTTGTGGACTCATTGAGATTAAATGTTAATGCAATGTACTTTGAGTTTGTTGGAATTCATATTGTCATTGCTGCCGCACACCTAAATATCATGATTCAGTTGGGAACGTTCCAGATATATTTTTAGGGATAAATTCAACTCCAAATGCCATGTGATAGTAATTGTCCTAGTGAGATCTAATAAAAATGATGCTCGAACACAATTTTCTACAGGAGCATAAAATCAAGAGCAAAGCTACACACTTTCTTATCACTCATAGAGGCAAACAATTATGCAACAGCTGAAATTTTTGTGAAAAAGAAATACACCAGCAGCTTTTTAGTATGTGAAACCTTATAAAACAAGTACTCCCACCGTTTCAATTTGTTTGTCTTACTTCCCCTTTTAGTCCGTTCAAAAAGAATGCCTCTTTCCTTTTTTGGCAACTCTTTAATTCCAACTTTTCACACGGCATATTTAAAACCACAAGATTAAAGGACATTTAGGTACATTTTACGTATCTATAATTTAAGACCACAATATTCAAAAGTCTTATTTATTTTCTTAAACTCCGTGCCAAGTCAAAACCGAACAAACTCATTGAAACAGAGGGAGTATAATGATTTGAGGAAGGTAACAGTTGTATTACTATGAAACAAAAACTTAAGCACCCACAAAAAGGTGCTAATTAGATCTTTACAAAGAGCAAAAGGGTATTAAAAACCCTGTCCAAAAACCTAATATTCTTATACATTGCCTGTCAAGTATATTGGAGAAATAAACTAGCTCAAACAGCATAAAATTCACACACACATATAGTAGAGTAATTCTTTTAGAATAAAAAAGAGACCTTGGCAATGACTTCAGCAGTTTCCTTGAAATCAACACACCTTGAAACATTAGACTTTGCTAGAAACTCGTCAATGAGCCTAATTCCTATATTATAACCCCTGCAATGAAGATCTATATTAAGAGCTACCAAGAAACCCAAGCTTAAGAAAACAAAAGGCAGTAATAGCATATAGTATTACATTTGATCAAGCTGTTTATTGACCTCATCAACCTCCTCTAGATCAGTCAGCAGTTGCCGCACTATTGCTCCATATGTTAGTGTGAATAGCTCTGCGTTCTTCAATAACAAAATACTAGTTATAATTACTGTGAAAGGAACGGAATCGAACATAAAATAAAAAGGCACGATCTCAATTTGTTAGGTTTCTGATAAGGATGTTTGTGTTTACCACACGTTCAACGTTGGCGAAAATGGCGTCTCCGGATCTTGGTACCACTGGAGCCATCAAACTTCCTTTGCTATTGCGATCGCTTCTCCACTCTCTGCTTACTTGTTTATTTGCTACACAAAATACGAATCTGTCTTTTACTCCTTTCTCGTTATGCAAAGTACAACTGTCAATGCACACAGTACTACTTTGTACCTCTTTTTCTTTTTTTTTTTTAGGTGTCTTCTCAATTATTACTCAGAGGACATCAAAATAGGAGATGGCGGACAGACCCTATTCCATCCAACCAAATATAAAAACAACCCTGCGTGAATAGCTTAATTCACTGATTTTCTAATTAAAGATCCAGACACTAATTAAAAATAACTAGAAAATCAAAATAAAAATTATCTGAATTTCTTCGAGATCTTGATAAACTAGCTGATTATCTGTCGCAATCATCACACAGTCATCAGCAAACTACTCTTTGTAACTTAGGTAGATATCTCGACACAAAAACAAATAAAACCCCAATTAGCAAGTGTATGGAAGATTATTCGAACGAGCTTCGCATGAATGTATTATAGTAATTTTATGAACTCCGAGGAAATTGTTGGAGAAAGTACAAGCAACGGGGAATTGACTCGTTCATTCAAAAATTATACTCTGCTTAAATAGGTCAAGTATTTTTTTCATGTATATGCATTGTATATTAAATCTCCTTGACTTTTTCAAGTGTTTATTTTTTATATTTTAACTCCACCGCATAGTAGATGCTGAAGCATGAGATTAAAACTTGAGCTTGACGAGAATGAAGATTCAGAAGAATAAGATCGGAGATTAGAAGCAGAGACGGAGCCAGGATTCGAAGCTTGTGGGTTCGGGATTCTATTTCTTTAAAGTTACTGGGTTCTTAATTAATAATTTATACATATTTGACAAAAATTTTAATACAAATATATGGTTCGGACAAAAGCTACTGGGTTCGGCCACCCAAAGGGCTAGCTCCGCCCCTGATTAGAAGTGTGTTATGTATATAATATAATTGCAACTAACTACGATTATATGTTTATTTTGTCTGCGTTAAATAGAAATGAAAAATCTCTCAACTAATTGCTCAATTAAGCTGATGAATTCTCATTCTAAGAACTTGATTCCCTGAAAAAAAAAAAAAAAAAAAAACAACTTGATCCGCTCCCAACTGACTAATTCAAATGTTGGCGTGGCTTAAAGTTCTACTTAAAATCGAAAGGTTGGCTGGAATATGATGATCGTTACTGATTTTCTTTCTTTGATGAATCATTTTCTTTTCACTGGCAACTTGAGCATAACAAAAAATTAGACTCCCGATCCCGAACTATTCTAAATTCCACTTCGAACAAGTTTAGCAGGTCGACCTCGGACCGTGTTCAGTTGACAATAACGGGATTATGTTGAGAAAAGTTTTTATGTATCCTCCCACAATAGTGAGTGAGAGTTTCACTTATGGTCACCAGACGATTAACTAAATACCAACAGTGTATAGGCTATAGCGCTGCTGCATGAATAAACTCAACAGGCCTCTAGACTATGCCAAGGAAATATAACCAGGTACAGATGGGTGTTTAAATGTACTGAAACCTTTAGTATCCTATCCATAGACCAATCACTATGAGTACATTTATTTTTAGCAGTAACATCTCCCCACATTCAGCAATCACGCATGCCAGCTTTGGTTTGTTCACCTTTAGTATCCTATCCATAGACCAATCACTATGAGTACATTCATTTTTACCAGTTACATCTCCCCACACTCAGCAATCACGCATGCCAGCTTTGGTTTGTTGTTAGCTCCAACAGCCACATTCTCAATCTTCCTCATCACTAAAAGACCATCTCCAAGAACACGCTGTAAAGA
This sequence comes from Lycium barbarum, assembly GCF_019175385.1. Classification (NCBI taxonomy): domain Eukaryota; kingdom Viridiplantae; phylum Streptophyta; class Magnoliopsida; order Solanales; family Solanaceae; genus Lycium; species Lycium barbarum. The sequence continues at coordinate 108,845,635 of NC_083342.1, forward strand.
AACCAGAAAAGAAAAATCTCTCACATAATCATGGAAAAGAAGTCAATAAGAAGTTTCTTATTTTTAGATGAAAAACAATCGCCAAATGCCTAACACAGTGGGAAAACTCATAGCTCGATATGTTCATCAGAGTGAATTGTATGTAATATACGTTCATAAAAATTGAATCTGATGACACATGAAACATTGATAGGCATTATCTGGCACCAAAATAAGGAATGTATTAAGTGACTAGTCATGATAAGCAGTGGCAGAGGCAGGAATTACATCAAGGGATTTGAAAAAATGCTCAATTGTGTTTAGGGGATTCCACAATACACACACACACACACACAGAGTAAAGGGGATTGAGTTGAACTAACTCCATTAAACATGGCTGCCACTGATGACAGGTAACTGATCAATGAGTTTACAAGACGACAATGTGGGACCATGTCAGGGATGTTGATAGAAAACAAATTAAAGTAAGACTTCAAGCATGAAACACAGATAAATGAAATGCTAGAAGCTAACACAAAAAGCAAAGCGTACCCCAAAAACAACATGCTTGTTGTCAAGCCAGTCGCACTTTGCACATGTGAGGAAAAACTGCATGGAGCAACGAGCAGAATCAGAAACATACGCTTCATTCAGATCTAATCCACTTTTTCCCCTGATAAGGTGGATCTAAGCTAATTAACTCTCCTTAATCACCCCCCCCCCCCCCCCTCTCTCTCTCTCTCTCTCTCTCTCGCCACAAACAACTGTTATGCTTAAGGACATCGTAAGGAAAGGATTACACTTAAGCAACCTAAAAGATCATTGAAATAAAAAATATGCTAGCATAATCTAAGCCCTATCTTGGTTATATGGCGTTCTATTTCCTTTTTCAACATCAGCATTAAACCTAACCAATTCCACGTCCATTTATGCCAGAGTGGCACCTAGTATATGCTCTGTGTCAGTTTACAACTTAAAACTTAATGAAGGGTCACTACATTGATAAAAGGAATGATCTTTATGACTTACCTGACATCCATTAGTGTTTGGTCCGCTATTTGCCTGTCAAAATAAGGATTTCATAATATACATCAAAATAGAAGGTAAGGATACACTTGAAGAATCAAACTTCACATGATTGTTAAACATTTTTCCAGTAATTTAAACTGATATAATTACATACAAAAACTCAGAACAGCTATGAAGGTTTTATGAAATCAAGCGCTTCATTTTATGTCAGTGTTTATGCCATTAAATATACAATTCTGACATATCCAAGGTAAAATTACTTCTATTTCATGCTTGAACATGAATTAGCTTGATAAATTAACTGTCTCACCGCTTTCACGAACTCAGGGACACAAGTCAATTTTATCCTCTTTGATCCTATCCTTGACGGACTCAAACAACTTATCAACTATTTTACCAGAATATTTTCCCCTTCCCCTTCTACTGCAGGAAAAAGTTTGGGCATCAAGTACCTTTTTTTTCTTTTTCTTTTTTTTTTTTTTTTTTTTTCGAGAATGGTAACAGGGATCAAGTACCATCTGAGATCCTAATTTAACGGCAAGAGATTTATTTAAATACAATTATGAATGAGCGAACCTTAGAAATATAAAGTTCAATCACTTTTTACAAAGTCCATGCAACAATATTATAAGAGACTACACCATGTTCTTTTCATCAACGTGCTTCTTTAAAGCTACCTTTGTATCAGATATAACAATTAAGATTAGACCAGCAAGTGAACTGAAAGCCAGTGACACCTCAGATGAGTAAGGTGGGAAATTAAGGGCTTTCAAGCAAAGGGGGTTTAGTGGTGAGGGAATTGAGGGTAATTAAGATTAGTCCAGTAAGTGAACAGGAAGGTAGTGACGTCTCAATGAAAAATGGGTTAGTGTTGAGGAAATTAAGGACTTTCAAGAAGAAGAAGGAGAAGAGGATGAGGAGGGAGTCTTATGGGACATGATATTTCGGAGGAATGTACAAGAACTTTACAGCATGGACCAAGAAACTCGGAAATGGGAAGAACGGAATAAGCAGTTCAATTGAAACCATTCTACCACATACTGTTGAAGAGATATAACACGGATTTCCTCCAAAAAAGTACGGACTCCAAGAGCACCACAATTTATTTATTTTTAACTTTTTCTGGGAGGATAAGAAGTTGTACCGACTAGCCAAGGCGAGGGAGAGGAGGGCGCGTGACTTGGATCAGGTGAAGTGCATCAAGGACGAGGATGGCAGGGTACTGGTGGAGGATGCTCTCATTAGACAGAGATGGCAGTCATACTTCCATAAACTCTTGAACGACGAAGGGGACAAAGACAGTGTGTTGGGAGATTTGGAGTACTCCGAGAGGTGTCGTGGGGAGATTTGGAGTACTCCGAGAGGTGTCGTGATTTTGGATATTGTAGGAGTATAAAGGTTGAGGAAGTTAAAGGTGTTGTTCGTAGGATGAGTAGGAGAAGAGCGACCGGCCCGACGAGATTCCTGGGGAGTTTTGGAAGACTGCAGGCAGGGCAGATTTGGAGTGGTTGACTCGGCTATTTAATGTCATCTTTAAGACGGCTAAGATGCCCGAAGAATGGCAATGCAAGGCGACATTCAAAGTTGCAACAACTACAGAGGGATCAAGCTGCTAAGTCACACTATGAAGGGTGGTGGAGATGAGGGTAAGGAGAGACGTGTCTATTTCAGAGAACCAGTTCGATTCATGTCGGGGCGCTCTACCACAGAAGCTATTCATCTTGTACGAAGACTGGTGGAGCAGTATAGGGAGAGGAAGAGGGATTTACACATGGTGTTCATCGATCTAGAAAAGGCATACAACAAAGTGCCGAGAGGTTCTATGGAGATGCTTAGAGGCTAGAAGTTTACCTGTGGCATACATTAGGGCGATCAAGGACGTGTATGATGGGGCCAAGACCAGGGTAAGGACTATGGGAGGAGACTCGGAGCACTTCCCAGTTGTGATGGAGTTGCACCAGGGATCAGCTCTTAGCCCATTTTTATTTCCTTTGGTGATAGATGGATTGACGCGGCAAATTCAAGGTGAGGTGCCATGGTGTATATTATTCGCGGATGACATAGTCCTGATTGACGAGATTCGCTGCGGAGTTAACGCTAAGCTGGAGGTTTCGAGACAAACTCTGGAGTCTAAAGGGTTCAAGTTGAGTAGGACCAAGACAGAGTACTTGGAGCTATGTTGCTCGGACTCTCCAAAAATGATGCCGCACCCGTGTCGGATCCTTCAAAAATACACTACTTTTGGAGGATCCGACACGCACCCGTGTCCATTTTTGAAGAGTCCGAGTAACATAGACTTGGAGTGCAAGTTCAGTGATATAGTGCATGAGGCTAACGTGGAAGTGAAGCTTGGCACCCAGGTCATTCAGAAGAAATAGTTTCAAGTATCTTGGGTCTATTATACAAGGAGTTGTTAATGACGTCACACGCCGTATTGGTGCAGGGTGGATGAAATGGAGGCTTGCCTCCAGAGTGTTGTGCGACAAAAAGGTGCCACCAAAACTTAAAAGTAAGTTCTACAAAGTGGTGGTTAGACCAACTATGTTGTATGGGACGGAGTGTTGGCCGGTCAAGAAGTCTCATGTTCAGAAGATGAAAGTGGCGGAAATAAGAATGCTGCGATGGATGTGTGGGAACACTAGGAGCGATAGGATTAGGAATGAAGTTATCCGAGACAAGATAGGAGTAGCCTCGGTGGAGGACAAGATGCGGGAAGCGAGGCTGAGATAGTTTGGGCATGTGATGCGGAGAAACACAAATGCCCCAGTGCGGAGGTGCGAGAGGCTGGCTATGGACGATTTCAAAAGAGATAGAGGTAGGCCGAAGAAGTATTGAGGAAAGGTGATTAGACAGGACATGGCACATCTCCAGCTTACCGAGGACATGACCTTAGATAGGAGGGTATGGAGGACTCAGATCAGGGTAGAAGGCTAGTAGGTAGTCATGTTTATCCTTTCTTACGAGTAGTTGCATTGCTCTTTAGTTTCTTGTCCCTTGATTTCGGCGAGTATCTGTATTCACAAAATGGTTTATCATGGTTTATTCACTTTCGTTGTTTTCATTTTCATAATTGCTTTGAATTGTTTGCCCGTATCTGACCTTTCCTATGCTTTTTTTTTAGCCGAGGGTCTTCCGGAAACAGCCTCTCTACCTAAAGTAGGGATAAGGTCTGCGTACACTCTACCCTCCCCAGACCCCACGTTGTGGGATTCACTAGGTATGTTGTTGTTGCTGTTGTTGTTTACTTTTTCTGGGTGATTGGCAGCATGAGAAGCCATAGTCACTTCGTAGAATCTGAAGAGGAACCACGCATAGTCAATGCTTCATGTGTAAAAAGGTAAGATGTGAAGATGTTAATTCCCAAGCCTTATTTACTGAATAAATGAAGGCAGGAATAGTTAAAAGACCCATCCAAAATTGGGCATTCAAAAGCAAAAGGAGAGGGCTAGCGCATGGAAAGTGGACAATACAGCGAAAGAAATAAATGAGCTTTGACGGCATGTTAACATGGAAAATCATCTGTATCAACCACACATGTCCAGCCAAAGTTCTTTTTTTTTTTTTCTTCTCATAAGTTTATTGCTCTGTCTTTTTGCAGTGACATTCTGGCTATGTTGCTTGGATCCCGTAGTTTTGAAGAGTCCGAGCAACATAGCACTCTGGTGGGACCACTCTTAATTTCGATGACCTTTTTTGACAGAACATGCTTTCTAATAATTGTTCCAATGGTGCCGCGCCTTTCCCGGTGATCATTCCTAAGGCATCACTTCTTCTGGCCATATGAGCATCCTTCCAATTATTTATACACAAAATATTTTCCAAACACTTCTTCTCTTTTTTTCTTTTCAAATAGAATCAACACTTGGATACTGAGTATCATCTAAACATTTTTTTTTCTTTGTGAGAAGCACCCCTCATTTAAAGTCTAAAGTCAACTTCCCAACACAATACCGGAAAAGTAACCTTTTTCTCTTTTTATCTATGATATAAGAGTTTAGTCTTGTCTCCCTACTCAGGATATTGAATTTCAGCTCATTGTTTCTTTCTATATTCTCTCTCTATGGCATCAGACTCTGGGTTGAATCCTTCCTCTGACCATTGAATTTCTGGTCACTGTTCTGTAAAAAGTTTTCTCCTCTTTCTCTATGGTACCAGGATTTGAATGTTTGGTGCTGCATTTCAATTTGGCAGGGATTTGCTGGTAATGCAAGCAACTGGCCTTGTAGTGGTGAGGGGATGAGAAAGAAGCTATGGAAGCTGATTAAACTGCCTTTGTTGGTGTATCTGTCACGAAAGGGATTGAAGAGTTCTTTAAGGGTGGTAAATCAATTTTGATCAGCTCAGGGTTTTATTTTATTTTATTTTTTACACCTTGCTCTTGTGCATGGAATCTGACACACCAAGGAGTGATTATTTTTAGAAGCGATTAGAGCCATATTGCTTCTTTTTATAACTCAGGTTCTCCATACTATAGTTCCCTCATTAGTATATATTGTATGCAGTTGCATCAAAAGCAATTATATCAAGTTATACAACTTGCAAAGGAGAAGAATGAAAGTATAAGCTAACGATTCAGCAGAAAATAATTACATGTGAAAAGAAAAAAAATCAAATTGCAATTCCATAAGCAACAAAGAGACATATGAAAGGAACACATACCATTGATAATAGGCCAGGACCAGTGTGCTTGGCGATAAAGTTTTCATCATCAAACTTGCTTCCATATATGGAAACACATCCACTACCATCTCCCTGCAGGAAAAAAGAATTATACAGTGTTAATATAGATATAGAATAAAGCTAAAGTTGTGTTGCTCAGAAGTAAAGCCATTTGACAGCTCAATATATAACCTCTGAATAATTAGGAGCTTTTATCTGTCAAAGATGTAATCCATAGTTGCCTGATTCAATTGCAAATTGAATGCTTACTTTGACATATCATCTTTACACCTTTGAGTAATCAAAAACTTTGGAGTAGACTAACATATAGAATACTGATTGTGAACGAAAGAAAATATGAAACAGTGATTTTGGATTCATTAGAAACTTTAAGAGTTCAACAACAAACCCAGCATTAAGAGTGAAGGGGTCAGTTCTCTCTTTTATTTATTTTCTTTTTCTTTGAAGCATGCTCATTTTCGAACAGATGATGGGGCAACGAACAAGGTGCAATTATTGGAGACATAACAGAAATGTGTCTAAGCCATGATACTCAAAGATATTATAGTCTATCTCAAACATGTCTTAACACACACTTTTCAATCAAAGAAGCACATAGTTAGGGTCACACACAGAGAAAAGCCCTTCATAAAGTCGTCAATCACCCCAATTCCTATGGAAATGGGATTTTCATAACAGAATATCCCTTAATATAGAATCCTAATAAAAGGTTAAGGCTAGAGAAAGCAACCTTTAGGAAATCACCACCTTGGATCATGAAGTCTTTAATCACCCTATGGAACTGACAATTCTTGAAACCTTGTGGCACTCCTGCTTTCCTACAAAATCAAATTTGCAGATGAGTAAGGCAACATAAACAAAATCCAGTAGAAAGCAATATAATCTTTTCACAAACCAAGTAACCAATAAAACTAGCATCAAATACAAACAAAAGGGAATGGTACACGAACATAATTTGACAAACTTACCTGAACTCTCCTGTGCATAGTTGCCTGCAATGAAGCATTAAAAAGAGCTTTAGAATAGAACTTATTAGATAAAATAAATAAGTAACATGATCTAGAAAGGAAAAGTAAGTGCTTTAAAAGCACAATGATAAAGACAAATTTTCATGCCAAGTTGCACGTTGTAACTGTCTAGCTGATGAAAAAGAGATAACATATCATGTATCCTATTAATGATTTCATTTACTTTCTCCTCATTTAACTGCCAAGACAAAAATATTGAACTATCGCTAGTTTGGCATTACAACAACTTGCAGGGGATTTTAAGCTTATAAACCAAAATCACTACTCAGCTAATTATCCGTTCAATTGGTTCACCCAACAACAGTAGCCAGAAGGTGCTAAAAAGTAAGTATTACACAGTTAAATGCAAGTAAACTGGGGGTTCGGAGAAAGGTATGGGTTACCCTCTAAAGCTATAGCTGATTCTTACAACAAATAAAAAGATTAAAAAAATGAATGAGACGAGGATCGTAGACCTACAATGAAGTATGAAATATCCCTCATTAACATACTTAAAGCTTATTAGGGTTTAAATACCTGAAATTTTCAGCAGTTTTGGGAGTGATATCGGCGAAAAGCTCCATCTTGATGCGACCAGCAGGGATGTTGCCGATAGTTACGTCAAAAAAGACAACAGGGTTCTTTGGTACTTGTGGTCTTAGATGCCACTCTACCACCCCGCCGCCAGACGCCATTTTTGCAACTACAAGGTGCTGCAACTAGCGGATAATTTGTCTCTTGTTTGGATTGTCTTTTAAAAGTAGCTTCGAAGCTGAAAGGTAAATAAAACTCATAAGAATACCCAACTTTTTCTTTTGGTTTATTTTTGTATTTTTTTTTTTTTACTTAAAACAAACCCTCAGTTTGGATGGTTGTTTCCCTGGTTCTGTATAGTGTGGTATGCTACGGTATGCCAGTATGGTATTGTATTATATTGTACTGTATTAGTGAATATAATAATTGAATAGATTATATTGTTTGTTGTGATTTAATAACGTTTGTATTATTTCGTTTGACTGGATGGTGCTATATAATAACTTGTAAGTTTACTAAAATAACTTTAACTCTTAATTAGAAATTAGTTTATATATATTAATAAAACTCATGTAAAGAATAAAATAGGAACTTTAAAAAATAAGTAGGTAATTGGTGGGGGTGGTGGAGGGTGGGTGGTGTATGGTGGGTGGTTGTGGGATGAGGATGGGGGTGAGTGGTTGTGTGAATGGGGTTGGGTGGTGGTGAGGGTGGTGGGTGGTTATGGGATGAGGGTGGGGTAGTGGGTGGTAGGGGGTGGGGTTGGGCGGTGGTGAGGCGTAGTGGGTGGTGATTGGGTGGTGAGGGTAGGTGGCAGAAGAGTGGGGTAGTTGGCGTGGGGGTGGGTGGTAGGGCATGAGTGGAGTGGGGGGTGAGTGGTAGGGTAGGGCAGGGGTAGGGTGGGGGTGAGTGGTAGGGTGGAGGTGGATGGCGGAGGGTGGGTATAATGGAGAAATGAAATACGTAACCACGAAAAAATCATCAAATCTGTGGTTACAAAAATTGGGACTTTTCATGGTTATATAATCATGGGATGAACTATGGGTTTACAATACCATATCACATAATTTTAAGAACAATGAAAACAAATATGGTATCATAGAAAATCATATATTAATGAACCACGGGAAACCACCATCCAAACAGGGGGTAAGTGTTTACTGCACTTTTTATCTTTTGACCAGAAAAAATAGAAAAGTGCTTAAAAGCCAATAAGCACTTAAAATTAGCCAATCCAAACACTTAGTATTTTGGATTGGCTTTTAAAAAGTATTTCCTCTGTCCCATGATAAGTGTCACTTTAGCCAAAAAAATTGTCCCATAATAAGTGTCACCTTAGGAAATCAAGACATAAATTGACTAATTTTTTCCAATTCTACCACTAGACAATAAAGTAACATCTAAATGATGATTGGAAAAGCCACATAGTAACTTGGCATTGTTAGATTCCTAATGTCAAAAGGTTTACTTCTTGTATATGCTCTAATCAAAAGGTAAAAGTAATTTATTTGTGTTATCTAGGGGTAATTTAGTAAACTTCACATTACATTATTGATTTCTTAATATGCTTATTTTCTACTAAGGTGACACTTATTATGGGACAGAGGGAGTAGCTTATAAGGTAAAAGTCAAAAGCCATAAGTTGATAATAGCCAACTTTTAGCTTTTGGCTTATTTTTGTACTTTTCATGCCTAAAAGTAGGTACTTTTAAACACTTTTTATCATTGTCAAACATCACAAAAACTAAAAAAGTGCTTAAAAGCCAACAAGCACCTAAAATAAGTAGATCCAAACACCCTTACTTGGTTTGCTACTATTTTGGGAGATTTCTACAAGGAAGTGTTGTAACTTTAAAAATATTCCTTCCGCTTTGCGCACAGAGGGAAGTTTTTCAAATACTTATGCCATGATTTCGTGGGGTTAATTTTAGGATAGTCATTCAATTTTATTTTATTGCACTCAAACTTTTAATCCATTTTATTTGAGACTGGTAACATGATCAAAATTTTAATCCATGTATATATTAAGTAAAGTGGGATGCACAGATGATATAAAAAACCTACTTTTTTTTTTTTGGTGAAATAGATATTACTAATATATATTCATATATCTACATCCTAATTACATTAGAGTTAACAGCCTCAGGGCCGTTTAGTTGTCCAAAAACATCACCTCCAACAGTGTTAGCAAAATTTACAACCCGATTAAAAAAAGTATCACACTGGTCATCAAAATATACATTTCTAACAAAAATGGGAGGAGCTTCCAATAACTTCACATCATCAAATAAGAGTTGCTTTCCTCCCTCTTTGGCTAGCAAATCCGCCACCCTGTTCTGCTCCCTGTAGCTATGCCTTAGCTCCGGATGTCCCAGCCTTTCCATAAAGTACCTGCATTCAGAAATAATAGACATGGAAGGCAAATGGCCCTCTTTAATCATTTTGATTAGCTCCGTTGAGTCTGAATTGATTTCTAATGGTGTTAGGTTATGCTCCACTGCAATTCTGAGTCCCTGCATCATAGTCGTTAGTTCAGCAAGAGTATTTGTAGTATGGGGTAATCCCTTCATAAAACCAATTACCCAGTTCCCACTACCATCTCTAAATACTCCTCCTATTCCTCCTATGCCTGGGTTTTTTCGACAAGCCCCATCAGTATTAAGCTTGAATCTGCTCCTATTAGGGGGTTCCCACTTAATGGAGATGGTAGTTCTTGGCTTACAGGGAGTAATGTTTTTGGCTAGCATATTAAACTCAATGGCAAGGTTATAACTGGTTTCACAAGAGGGGTAAGCTCTAGTTTGATTAAAAAGGTTGTGATTTCTATTTAACCAAATTCCCTAAATGCAGAAAGGCATTAAGGTTTCCCACTGAATTAGTCTGTCAATTTTTTTTTCTTTAGGCTATTCCAAGCAGTGATCCAGTTACTAGCACTAATGAAGGAGGAAGGTTGGATAGAGGGGTTAGTTTTTTTAGCCACACAGTTCCAAAACTGTTTACCGATATAGCATTCAAAGAAGATGTGGTTGATATCTACTGGCTGTTGTCCACAAGAGGCACAACAGGGTTAATATTTAGGCCTTGTTGTGAAAGTAGGAGGCTATTGGCAGTCTGTTATGGTTCAAGAGCCAGAAGAAATATTTGATTTTATTGAAGGCCTCCAGCTTCCAAATTTCCTTAAAAATATTTGATTTTATTGGGGGCCTCCAGCTTCCAAATTTCCTTAAAGCTCATGAAGAGTCCATTGGTACTAAGATCAGCTCGACTATCTAGCATTTTGTAGGTTGAGCTTGAACTAAATTTACCATTACTAGTGAGTTTCTAATTATTAAAGTCCTCATCAGTACTATAGGGGTTAATGTGGGTGTTAGTTATCCCCTCCTTAATGTTATCAGGCAGCTCAAAGGAAAGGTTTGTTAGATGCCAAGTTCATTATGATGTTTGTCACAGACTTTTTTGTGCTCCTTCTCCCTGGTTAATGGTCCTTGAATAACTTCTCTAAGACTAGGGCTATGGGGAATCCAGTTATCATGCCAGAGGCTTACAGTGGTGCCTTTATTAATCACCCATTGAGTGGCTTTCTTGCAGTGTTTGTAACCTTCTAAATGTTATTCCAAGTCCTAAAAGTGTGTCAAATGGGGTTTGGTCTGCAGTGTTTGGCAATAAGGGTAGAGGCCCAATTATATATATTGTGATCTGACTTATTTGACCACATCAAATCATATTTTTTAAATATATACTAATTTCTCAAGGTATATATACACACATATATACACATAATTTTTTCTGAGGGTGGTAGTGCACGTGCACTCCCACCCTTCAATGTGGGTCCACCTCTGGCTACTATGTTATACAAGTGAACCACCACTTAAACCAATCGAATAACAAAACTGGAATATAAGAAATCAAAATTGGAAACTAAAACCGAAAACTAAAATTGAAAAATAAGAATCCAAAACTGGAAAATCAAAAACTAAAAAATAAGAAAATAAAACTAGAAACCAAAACTGAAAATTAAAAAAAAAAAAAAAAAAAAAAAAAAACTGAATATCTGATGTGTATAATTAAAATGGGTGGAGTGCTTTAATTGGTGGATTTTTTCACGTAGGATGCGATTGACATTCACAAGCAAGGCTAAAAAAAGGAAACTCACCATATATGTTATGTAAGTCGGATTGTGTTTGATAGACACACTTGAGGCCAAGTTCAAGGGTTCAATAGGAACAACACTTGAGGTGCCAAAATGAAAAAAGAAAAAAAAAGTTTTAGGGGGCCACATATGCATTAAGCCAATTTTAATTCTTACATATTAATTATCCTTACGTGAGCTTTGTTGACCTTTTTTTTATTTTTTTTGTATGTCAAATTAAAGGAATAATGAACTGATAGAAGTACAAAAACACCGTACCTGCTGTAATTCCGTAAGTGTGATATATATATATTGAAATACTAGTGGGCGATAGCACGGGCCCAATGTTGCATTCTATGTATTTTTAGCCTTTCGGATTTTTTGTTCAATTTATATTCGCACACTCTTTTCTTTAACTTGGTAACTACTAACCCCTTTGATTCGCTGAAATCTCACTTGTATTCCTTCAGTTAATATTCTAAATCTCTTTTGTATTCCTTCGTGTTCTGAGATCTTTATATCTATTCTCACGACGATGACACCTGTTATACAAATAATTACACCTCTTTAGATCATGTATGTATTTTGCTATCTTATAAATGGGAGTAAGGTTGTGCCATGATTTCTTTATATCCAGAGACATGAAGTCTTATAATTTGTTCCTTCTCTATAGTTTCTTGTGTTGTCGATGACGTTAGACTCCCCTTCATAAGAAGCTTATACTTTTGTGTTAAGGCAAGCGTGTCCACAAGTTTACGTCTTCCACAGATTATAAGGGCAATAAGTATGTTAAGGTTATTTCCCTCCTTCTTGGCATGAATTGGAGTGTATCGGAACTTAAACCAGCGTCTCGCTATTCATATTGTTCAAGAACTTCACATGTTTACATTCAATTGGTTGGTTGGTTGGTTGTATTGTACCATAAATGTCATTTGTGTCATCCTACAAGAGCCCCAATCCCAATGGAAAATTCCTCTACAACTAGTTTAATCATGTATGTATCATTGGACCTGCTTGTACTATATTAGGTGGACGAATTTGCATGATAAATGAATATACATGTTTACTAAAATAGTTTTGAAAAATTGAGGAGCAAATTTATTTAAAAACTTTGAAACGAAACTAGGCAATAATTAAATGCTTGGATGAATTAATTTTCAAATTACATACGGTAGTGTAAGCTTTAGGTGATGTTTTTATATATAAATCTTTTCTAGATTAACCCGTGCTGTGAACGTGTCACGGCCCAAACCAGAGGGTCGTAACTGACACCCAAGACCCTACTCGGCTGAGTGCCATACTATCATTCCATCCATGAGTCACAACTTTTTGTGAACCTTTAATCTATGAGATGACGCTTCCGTAAGGTAAAAAAAAAAACTTTTCAATAAAACTCTTTCGTCAAATCAGGGACTTCTCCCTTATCATTAATTCAAAGAAAACCTTTAGTCATGATAAAATCTTTGAAAAAACAAAGCATAAAAACACATCGACCTACATGGTCGCTTTACACAACTGTCGACGTCTCGACGCACTATCCACAGGACACTGTCTGCAAAAGTCTCTAACATACACGAGATACCATAACATAAGTACTTATTGGAGTACATGAGGTCATAATTGGTTCAGACCTCAGTTAAGAGGCCAGAAGCGTCGTGATTCGGTATCCAGGCATGTTAGTGATTTTTTCAAAAGCATATTTTCCGACTTATGAGTTTCAAGAACAAAGAGATTAGCTACAAGAGTAGACAAAGGTTTGTAAACCTAGTATGTTAGTAAATTCAGTAGAAGGCTATGAGGAGTATGAGTGGATTTAGACAGGTTAAAAGTCGGGGAATGGACGACGGGATTTTGGGAAGGACAGAAGTAAGCGTAGGAAAGAGTGAGTAAATAACTAATGGAGACCTGTTATGGCGATGGTACGATTAAATGCGATATGTTAACGGGAAGAATGACTAGATAAGGGGATGTACCAGAGAATGGGATCAGGGACAGAGTACAAGAGTAGTTTAAACATTCGAGGACGAATGTTTCTAAGGGGGGAAGGATGTTACACCCGGGAAAATTTCGTGTTACCAAGATTGTAGACGGCTTAGTATGAGCTCAAGGGAGAGAAAAGTTATACAAGGATTAGGGATGAAGATTATATTATATGAGTATAATAATAAGAGTTAATTCGTAGGAGATCAATCAGGTATGTTAAGGCTATCCTTTCCTTCTTTTTGGCATGATCTATGGCAAGTGCGAAGCGTAATGATATCGATCATAAATCCACTCCTAGATGTAGGATATCTTGAGTTTCTTGACTTCTTAAGTCCCGAAGGGGCATCCATAAGTTGTACGATTTCATAAAGATGTCTAATTCCCGAAGGGGACATTCATAAGGTTTCTTTATTCCTATGCATTTCACCTTTGATTTTTGAGTCTCGAAGGAGACAAATGAAAAGGGGAAAAGTTCCCATTTTTTAAAAAGAGGAAGAAGTTCTCGTTTTGAACTGAAAGTTGCTCCGAAGGGAGTCTTTTGATGGTTTCCAAAGATTTTCATGCATTTGCATATTTACATACATACACGACATCATTTCATGGGGAAGGTAAAAAGGGCTAAGGCGTTATATACGCAAACCACCTGATCAGCTGGTATACGATGATTATGATGCCCGAAGGGGCCATTATGCTATTATGCCTAAAGGGGCTGCGAGCAGGGCGAAGGCATGTATTATATATATATATATATATACACACACACACACACACACGCACACATACTCATGCTGCATCAAAAGTTCATATGCACATACATGTTTACCAGAGTTGGTTACAGGTACAGATTGAGTCTGTTACTCTTTTGTCATCCGAGTCGAGATATATTGTTTCAGTTCTGCCCTACATACTCGGTACATTATTCGTACTAACATCCCTTTGCCTGGGGGCGCTGTGTTTCATGCCACGCAGGTGTATACAGATGAGTAGAAAACATGGGCTATAGGATGTTTCCAGGCTATCAGCTGGATTGGTGAGCTCCATCTCAGTTAGTGTTGCCGAGTCAGAGTACTTACGTTATGGTATCTCGTGTATGTTAAAGACTTTTGCAGACAGTGTCCTGTGGATAGTGCATCGAGATGTCGACAATTGTGTAAAGCGACCATGTAGGTCGATGTGTTTTTATGCTTTGTTTTTTTAAAGATTTTATTGTGACTAAAGGTTTTCTTTGAATTAACGATAAGGGAGAAGTCCTTGATTTGACGAAAGAGTTTTATTGAAAAGTTTTTTTTTTTTACCTGACGGAAGCGTCATCTCATAGATTAAACCAAAAAGTTGTGACTCATGGATGGAATGGTAGTATGGCACTCAGCCGAGTAGAGTCTTGGGTGTCAGTCACGGCCCTCCGGTTCGAGTCGTGAGGGAACGGGCACAAATATAAAAGAAAACATCTCTTTTGCTGCTGCAAACAAACCATAGCATCTATTAACTGCTAATTACGGGTCAACCAAATATTTTTATGACATGGTTAGTACATCCTAGTGCTCCTTTATATTTTATCGCATGTTTAGCGTAGATATTAATATTGTTCGAATATCTATCTAAATGAATGATAGTATGGCATTTCCAACATTATATAGCCCAAAAGGCCAAAGTTGGTTCATCCTTAACCTCCAGATGATGCATGGCTTTTACAATTCTGAGCTTTCAGTGTGTTAGATAAACTACAATCAACACACTTGTTTAATAAATCCCAGTCAGACCATAAACTCTTCCCCAAGAACATATTATCAATCTGTGCCAGCCTTGATTAATTTTTATTTTGTCACTGTGATGGATAGTCCTAAGAGAGGATTAAATTGGACTCGCAAGAAACCTCAGAAGCCATGTGATTATTGTTGAATACAAAAGCCTGCAAAGGCAATGTGTGAACGGAAATGTTTAATGGGGCCTGCAAGAAGCCTGTTAAGCTAACAGAACAATCAGTTAATGGACAACGAAATTACCATATTACCCTTGAACAGCCAGGCAGACATGTTGACGTTCTGGCAGCTTATTCCCATTTATAATAGTGTGTGTATCTATCTATATATATATATATTACTATCTAAGAAGAGGGAATAAGCACACACCTGGGCATCAACATTTGTGCTTCTTCAGATTGACTTTGCATTAGAGGGTATTTCTGTCATTTCAAACTTTTCCCTTTACACCCGCTCTCTGTATTGCTTCACCTCTTTGTTTCTCCATTCTGCAAAGTAACGCCATCACCAAACACCTCCGTACTCTCTCTGTCTGTCTCCTTTTGTTCTTAACTTTGCACTTCAGTGGATTTTAGAGCTTATTCTTATCTCAGGTGAGCATGTTTGTTATCTCAGCAATTTATCTCGCTATTATACATGTATTTTCGCTGCTTTGATTTTGATTCCCTAATTGTGTTATCTATTTGCTTCCTCAATTTTTTGTGTATATATATAAGAGGGGGTTAGAATGCATCAGGTTAATTTTTTGCTCCCTTAAAATTCTTTATTTATAGTGATTAGTGCATATTAGTTTAAGGAATTATAAGAAAAATAGTATCGTAATTCATTGTATTTTGTCAAATAAAAATATTCGCTCAATATTTAGTTGGTAAAAAAAAATTAAAGCTGAAGTTCAAAAAAAATAATATTCGGAGGTTATTATAACTATGTTTGGGCATGGACTTAACTTCACAATAAGGTTGTAAATTGTGAGTAGTAGCTTTATTTCTTTGGGTATGAAATGCTGATTAAACAAGCTTTTTCATATTACACCATTGTTTCAAATACTAAAATTTATGAGAATTACATTACCGATTACAAATAAATTATTTAAACATTTTGAATTTTGCGTTATTGTTCAAATTCTACCATATTTCATACTTCATGCGTTTCAATTTGTTTGTCTTAATTTGACTCGGCAATCGGCATGGAGTTAAAGAAAATAAAGAAAACTTTTGAATTTTGTGGTCTTAAACTAAACATGTGTTTAATGTACTAAAATGCTCTTTGAATATTGTAGTCTTAAATATGTACGTAGGATGTTAGGTGTAAAGAGTTACTAAATATAAAAAGTGATATTCTATATATTTTAAACAGACCAAAAGGGAAAGTAAGACAGGCAAATCAAAATGCAGGGAGTAGTTATTAACTAAGTAATATGTTTACTTATAATTTCTCGACTTTTTATATGTAAATGACATGATTTCTTATGTTAGACCGTTAATACAATTAGTCAGGAAGAAAAAACAAATATGTTACCTAATTAAACAAATTAACTATTAACGGGCCTTTTCTTTTCTAGTATTGAAATAAGTCATGGCCAATGTACACTTTAATAAATTATTACTTAACGGAAAATTTACTTGGCATAACTAAGTCTAAGTGTTATTTATATATAATAACTATCTTTTTTAAAATTTATTATTAGTAGCTATAAAACATTTTTGATTTACATATTATAGTTACAATTAGTAACATACAATTACTTTACCCCAACACTGTATTTCACGCCATGTATGTCAAAATTCAACCCTTTTTAATTCACTTTTCTCTCTCTATTCCTTTCTCTTTTTCTTCCGTTTTCAATCACCATATTTATCTCCACTTTCTCTGTCAATCGAAATCCCACTTTCTCCGTCAACCCAGATCGTTATTGCACACAAATAGGTAAGTGTTTCTCTCGCAATAATTTTGGGTGTTTTTATTTTGTGTGTGTTTTCCATTTTATGGGTTGTTCGTTTTATTTTGTGAGTGTTCCTTCTTCTTCAATTTCACTTAATAGAACCCATTCATATTTAGGGTTTTACTTCAAAAGTCCCAATTTCTTCGAAATCAATGGCTAATGCAAAAGCGCCAACAAGGGTTACTAACGGTATTCCCTTTAATCCCAACGATTTTATCGGTGCTCTATCATTCGACTTAGGAATTTCTCAACAACAATAGAATGTTGTTACAGGGTCTGTCGAAAAAATGTATGCTCAAAGGCATACAAAGCAAAAGCATAAACCCCTTCCAAGACGGAAATATGAAGTTCCCAAATCTAACAAAACCAAAGGTGATGCACAAGCAAAGAATCTTAGAAAACTAGTGGAGGAACAACCAATGGAAGCAGATGAGGAGATGGAAGAGGTGGCGGAGAAGGTATTATTTCTCCATACAATGTAACTTGTATTCATGTATTTCAAAATATACTTAGATTTTTTATACGTTTTTATGATATTACTTCATTTTGTGTATTCTATCTAGAATTGAGGGAGAAATTTCATATATTTATGTAATTTGTGTGTAGTTGATGCTTTAATAGCCACATATATACAGAAAAATACATGTATTTATATGTATTTCTTAATATAATTTGCCGACTATGTTATTTTGTCCAAAACCATATGTATTTTTTGATATGTACAAATTATCTATATGCATTTCTCCATGTTATTTTGTCCATAAAATTTGCTGCTTTGGATGTATTAATAATGATAAGGTAGTTCTAGATACAATTGTATCTTACATTATATATCTAATATGGATGTATTATTATTTTTATTTTAGCACTGGTTGTATATTTTATTTTTTATTTTTATGGTATATATGTATTTGTAATTTTTTTGTATGTATACACATGTATTTTGTTGAGTTTCTTTTTAAAACTGTATGCAGGATTCTAAATTCTATGTCAAACGTCCGTCAAGGCTTTCTCTAAGATATTCTTGCTATATGAATTTTATAGGTATTTTCTGATTTGGAGTCCAATCTCTCCAAAAGGCAGCAAGAACTTTTCTCCAAAACTATCTTTGAAAAATTCCTTAGTATGTAGCACTTTGAAATAACTGCACATATGTTTAGATGTTTCATCGTTAGAGAATTAAGGAAAAGTAAACCAAATGCTTTTCTTATTGAAATCAATGGTTTTGTCTTGTGGTTTACCATCCTGGAATTTGCCATAATGTCCGGACTAAACTGTTATGGTGATGAAGGGGTTCACATAGTTAATGGAGATAGTAAGAATAGGCTTATGGATAAATATTTTACTGGATACGAGACTAATGTGAGAAAAAATGAATTGGAACTATGCTTTAAGCAAAAAAATAAGAACCTTGAGGATGGGGATGCAGTTAAGCTTGCGATTTTGTATTTTAACCATTCATACATCTTGTCTGGTGAGCATAAGTCTACAATAATTTCGAGGCTTCATTTTGACTTGATTGAGAATGAGAAATACAAAGATTACCCATAGGGTAAGGTAACGCTCAATAATTTGATAAGAAGTATTCACCAAAAGATGACATCCGAGTCAACGTTCTTCTGTCTTAGAGGTTTTCCTCCTGCTATGCAAGTTTGGTTATACGAGACATGTTCCAGTGTGTATCTCAACTCGGCCATTAAGCGTGGGAATTCGATTATGAGAATTCTAAATTGGAGAACCATTGAAAATCAACCAACTTACTCATCTTTAATGAGTGGAATGTTTAGAGATGACAACTCACCGGTAAGTTTCTTCATTTATTTTATTTTTTGTTCATAGTTGATGCATTTTCAAGTAATTACATATGTATACAAATGTATTTATCTATTTTATTAGTTGTTCTAGTGGGTGTTTGTTGTGTTCCTTTTTCTGTTTTGGGGTTATGCTGTTTAATCTTGTTTGTTTATTTTCTTGAATTACCGCTGTGAGAATATAGTATTAAAATTGGTATTGATGAGTTATAATGAAGAGGTTGTTTTATATTGGTATTAAAATTATTGCTATTTTCTAATTGAATTCAACAGCACCAAAAAAATGTAAGATTTTGATTGTATTTTGTATTGTATTTTTTTTTTTTTGGTGCTGTTGAATTCAATTAGAAAATACAATCAAAATACAATCATCTACTATTTTAATTTATTTCTTATGATCTTACAAGAAATTGTGCAAACTAAAATTTGAATGTGTAAAAGAGAAATACAAGATTTATAAATTTATTTATCCTGAAATTTATATACCTCATATTTTCCTCTTAATTTTACTTTATTTGGTGTATTTAAAATGATTTTGTATTTACATTACGCAATTCTTTTATCAAATATGATAACAAAACAAAAGTGGATTCTACCAGTTATTTAAAATAAGCCAAGGGTATTATTGGAAATGAATTTTTGTCAATTTAAATCAAACATATGCTAAGCCGAATATTAAGATTTTAGTATAATAAGTCAAACATATCTTAATCAGGTCATTGTCTACTGTATCATAATAATAACTGCTTTATAATCCAAATATAATTTGCCTGCGAACTAAGAGGACCCCCTTAAAAAATTGGAATTCAGAACAACCAATCATCCTCTGTGGTTTATTATTTACCAGAAAAAGAATATAAAAGTGCCATTGGGTCCGGATTTTTCTTGTATCAAATTAATTGGTCGATTTGTCCGGGACCTAACATGATTAATTTGGTTACTCAATTGAGTTAGTCTTTATGGTTTGTATATTTTGCAAAGGATACTGCGATTTTCTGTAGTGAGTTTACATATTTTTTTTCCTCTTATTTGTTGTTGTTGTGTTCGCCCCTCTTGGACACTTATATATATTAAAAATATTTAGTAATGTGGCCAAGCAATATGGGACGGAGGGAGTACTTCATTTATTAATTCTTAAAGAATGTGAAAAGTCAAAATGAACAAGTAAAAGTGCACGGAGGAAATAAATGTGTCGGAGAATTAAAATTGAAGTGCATACGTGTATACATTAGAAGAAAATAAATATTCACTACTATGACAAATGTCCACGTGGGATGAAAAACTAGTTGCTTAAAGTGTACAACCAAATAATATAGGACGAAGGAAGTACTTTATTTATTAATTCTTAAAAAACGTGAAAAGTCAAGTATAGTAATGTGGCCAAGTAATATGAGACGAATAGAGTACATCATTTATTAATTCTTAAAGAATGTGAAAAGTCAAGTAATGTGGCCAAGTAATATGGGACGAAGGAATACTTCATTTATTAATTCTTAAAGAACATGAAAGGTCAAAAGTGAACAAGTAAAAGTGCACGGAAGAGATAAATATGTGTCGGAGAATTAAAATTGAAGTGCATACATATATACATGAGAGGAGAATAAATATTCAGCAAGAACGTGAAAAGTCAAAAGTGAACAAGTAAAAGTGCACGGAGGAAATAAATATGTGTTGGAGAATTAAAATTGAAGTGCATACGTGTATACATGAAACAAGTAAAAGTGCACGGAGGAAATAAATATGTGTCGGAGAATTTAAATTGAAATGCATACGTGTATACATGAGAAGAGAATGTATATTTAGTACTATGACATATGTCCACGTGGGATTTATTAATTCTTAAAGAACGTGAAAAGTCAAAAGTGAACAAGTAAAAATACACAGAGGAAATAAATTTGTGTAGGAGAATTAAAATTGAACTGCATACATCTATACATGAGAAAAGAATAAATATTTAGCAAGAACGTGAAAAGTCAAAAGTGAACAAGTAAAAGTGCATGCAGAAAATAAATGTGTCGAAGAATTAAAATTGAAGTGCACACGTCTATATATGAGAAGAGAATAAATATTAAGTACTATGACATATGTAAATATTCAGCAAGAACGTGAAAAGTCAAAAATGAAAAAGTAAAAGTGCACGGAGGAGAGAAATATGTATCGAAGAATTTAAATTGAAGTGCATACGTGTATATATGAGAAGAGAATAAATATTCAGTATTATGACATATGTCCACGTGAGATTTATTAATTCTTAAAGAACGTGAAAAGTCAAAAGTGAACAAGTAAAAGTGCACGCAGGAAATAAATTTGTGTGGGAGAATTAAAATTGAAGTGCATACGTCTATATATGAGAAAGGAATAAATATTCAACAAGAATGTGAAAAGACAAAAGTGAACAAGTAAAAGTGCACGGAGGAAATAAATGTGTCAAATAATTAAAATTGAAGTGCATACGTCTATATATGAGAAGGGAATTAATATTAAGCACTATGACATATGTCCACGTGGGATAAAAAAGCAGTTGGTTAAAGTGGACAAGTTATATAGCTTTTGGTACAAACATTCATTGCGTGTACAATTTATAAAGCTTTTGGTACAATAAGATAATGCGGTGTTGGTACCTCTTAGGCACTTATTAAGCACTATGACATATGTCCACGTGAGATAAAAAAACAGTTGGTTAAAGTGGACAAGTTATATAGCTTTTGGTACAAACATTCATTGCGTGCACAATTTATATAGCTTTTGGTACAATAAAGTTATACGGTGTATTCATTGCGTGTACAATTTATAAAGCTTTTGGTACAATAAGGTTATGAGATGTTGGCACCTCTTAGGCACTTATATATAATAGAAATCTATAGGTTTTGAGTGCACAATTAATCTTTCACTCCTAAAGGTAAGTTAACAGTATAGCTCATAATCAGTATTTGATTGTCTTAAAATAAAGAATTTACTATTTCAACACTCACATATTTTCTAGCAATAAGCAACAAATTTAAATTTATCTTTCAAGATTTCTTAGTTTATAGCTATAACGAGAGTCCGGAGCCTAAAAGGTATAAAAATACACGGTATAAACCAAAAGGGCATGATCAAAAATTTATATACCAAAAGGGGTATATCGTGGGCTGATCCACGTTATACCCCAAACTTTTTTTTCACCCGTCAGACGAAATCCGAAAAATTAAAAAAAAAAAAAAGTTTTAAACGTATAACGTGGACTGATCCACGCTATACAATATATTTTGTATAACATGGATCAGTCCACGTTATAACAATATATATTTATAAAGTGGACTGTCCACGACTCACTCACATTTGTTGCCCTAAAATTTTCAGCTAAAGCCTCCGCCTCTTCCTCCATTAAAAACTTACAGAACCTCCATCTCCTTCTCCTTTTCCTTCTCCTCCATTTTTTTTAAACCCTGCATTACAGTCTAATTTTTGGAGCAACTTCTTCATCTTTATCTGTTGTTGCTATTTAAATTAAGATATTTTTTTTAACTCATATAATATTGTATATTTATAGTAGATGTAGATTTGTTTGTCTTATATATCTTAATTGTTATTTTTTATTTGTGTTATTTTAATACGTTTGTGTTATTTTAATAAGATATATGTTTGTGTTATTTTAATTTGAAATTAAGATATGATTGTTAGAAGCATTATTATATAAAAGGTCCGATTTGTTTAGTAGCACTTTTGAATAAATTTGTTGTTATTTTGCTGTTATTTTTGTGGATTGTTATATAAAAGATCTGAATAACTGAACAATATATTTTGTTATGGATTGTTATGTTGTTGTTATTTTTGTTATTTTTGTGGATATTTGTAAAACGTGGACTGATCCACGTTATACAAAATATATTGTATAACGTGGATCAGTCCACGTTTTACAATATATAATTGTGAAACGTGGACAGTTCCACGTTATACAATATATTTTGTTATGGATTGTTATACAATATATTTCATTGTACCTTTAATGTGATATTTATATAGCCAGAAAAGTGAAACTTAATTGATGCCTCAGTAGCCCAAAAAAAAAAAAACTTAAAATGTCATGATAATGCTTTATTATATAGGACCTAAGTCTAAGTGGGTGGACAATATTTTGTCTATACCTTATAGGTATTAATGTGGTCCACTATCAGTGGTTTCTAAATAAGGCGTATGGAAGTTGGCTTTATCTAGGCAGTGCATATTTGTTCTGCTAAAATTGGAATAATATATTTTTTTAATAGTGAGTTACTCCAAATAGCTTGATCTGGACTTCATTTTTTTTTATTATATATATTGTCACGACCCAACTAGGGGCCGCGACGGGTACCCGGAGCTAGTTACCGAGCACCGCCCGCTCTACTACTTGTCTTGCTCATTTAATACTCTTTTATCAATTTTACATACCAATTGTAGGAAAATCATATTTAATCAAAACGTAAATACTTTATATACATTTGCCTCTCGGCCATCAAAATAATATACATACATATGAAAACATCTTGTGAGACCATCTAACCCACACTGCGTATCTACGAGCCTCTACTAACATAATGAATACATAGACGGAACAAGACTCCGTCATGCCCAAAATATGCATATATAAATGTACATCAAAAGAATAGCCATAAGCACCTCCGAACAATGGAGTGCTATCTATCAGCTGACAGCTACTGAGGACCCTGGCCAAGCTCTCCTCCCTGCCTACCTGTGGGCATGAACACAGCGTCCGAAGAAAGGACGTCAGTACGAATATTGTACCGAGTATGAGAGGCATACATAATGAAAGGAGACATCAATAATATGGGAATAACATCAACATGAGACAACTGAATCTGACTGATAATCATAAATGAAGTAATGCATGCTGTATTACTCATCATCATAACATGTATGCATCATATGCAAGCTGCCCGTCCATGTCGGAACGGTGTGATAATCAATAATATTAGCCCGCGTCCAGGCCTCCCGCGTCCGGGGTACCATCTCATGCCGCCCACTAGTGGTGTCTGCCCACGCCCGTAGGTCGTGGTGTATCCGTATCGCCGCCCGCCGAAGCGGTGTCTGCCCGGCCAACTAGGCCCGGTGTGAATGCAATCATGACATGCTTAATGTAAATACTCATAGTAATATGCTTATCATAAAATACTTATCTTATCATAATGCGTATATAAGACTCATGATCAACTTTACTCTATCGGGGATACGTAAGGTTGTGATCCCCCGATTACATTATGGAACCATTATGGACATTCTGCCTCACCTTGAAAGGACTAGTACATAAGGTGAGGGTAGGCAAGGAATAACATCATCATCATTCTAGTGTCATCGTGTCGTATAACTTATCTCATATAGCCATTCATAGGTATAAGCTTTTAACTTCTTAGAATGTAGGAAGGAATAGGGATTCAAGTTAAAAGATTCATGCCATTAGAAAGAAGGACTAGCCTCACATACCTTGGTCGTTTAGCTAAGATATCGCTCACTTGTTCTCCGTCGATATCACGTCGTTACCTTCATAAGAGAATTTGTATCAACATTAGTAAACTAACTACAAGAGCGCATCGCTAATTCTAGGAAAAGTCGGACAACGCTTCCTTCTCTCATACTACTTTTCTCATGTTCTATATCAGCTCCCAATATTCATAATATTATTCGCAATATCATAATCGACAATCGTCATTTACGTAAATTTGGCAAAATCCACCATTTTCCTCCAATTTCCCTTATTTCTACTTCTAGCTCATCCTTGCGTTTTCATGCATTTAACGCTTGTTTCATGATATAAACATCATTTATAACGTATTTGTACTCACAACACTTCAACATTCGTAATTCAATTCCACTATCATTCATTTATGTCACTATTCACTCAATACTGACCCATTTCTACGTTCTTCTACATTTCCAGTGTCTAAGCTTTCCAATACTTCAAACAACATGGAATAATCATGAAACTTACCTTGGATGATGGTGGAACAATCCTTAAGTTGAAATACTTCAATTAGCCAAAACCCTAGTTCCACCTTCTTTGAAATTTCTTCACTTAGATGATCCTTTATTGTGTTCTTACACTTGATCTCATGAATTCGGTGTTGTTGGTCTTGATGTTCTTTTGATTCTTTGGGATTTCTATAGATGAAGTATGTGGAGAGGTCTAGAAGTTTCTTGAGTTGTGTGGGAGAAAATGACGTGAATTGAGGCTTAAGTTCCCTTTTAATAATTCAAAATCTGGTCTTTAATGAAAAATTGTCGGGATGAACAGTGGTCGTAAATTGCAATTTACGGACCGTATTGTGGTTTACGGTCCGTCCTCCATGGTCGTTTTTAATCATCCCAGAAACAGAAAGTTTGGCTGAGGGTTATGGCAATTTACGACTGAGGTTTACGGTCCGTAAACCAGTTTACAGGCCGTCCTCCAAGTCATTTTTAACCATTTTCACAATTTACAGAAAGTTGGGATTTTTGACAAGCTAGAGGACGATTGCACTACACGGTCCGTAAATCACTTTACGGGCCGTATAGTGCCATATACGACCACTGGGCTGAAAAAATTTCCGCGACTTTCTTATTTCCAAAAATTCTTAATTAGCCATTCCCGACTTAATAAAACATCATTCACTCAAACTCTTCATCATTCCACTCATCATACAAGTACGGAGAAATTTCCGAGGTGTAACATATATAAGGTATGGAGTTTCCATGGGTATGCGTACATCCGGGGCCAGAAGTGTACGATATGTTAACACTCCAGGAGAAGCATCGATCACAGGCTGTGTGGGATGGTTCCTTGAGAGGACCGACCGGATGCCTGTTTCCTCGCCGCACAGATATCGAATTTTGGAAGCACGTGAGGCGTCATCCTTTTCATCCTCGCATCCTTGACTACTTTGGCCTGTGTGGATTTAGGGGAGTAGTAGAGGTAGGATGTGTATCATATGATTGGGCAGTCATCACTGCACTTATAGAGAGATGGCGTCCTGAGACGCACACCTTTCATCTGCGTACAGGTGAGGCGACCATCACATTACAAGATATTGAGCTCAGGTTTGGCTTGGTTGTTGATGGTAATTCCTTGAATGATCTTAATGCTAGAAACATAGGTATTGTTGGCTGGCAACAATTGATCCATGAGCTTACTGGTTGGGCACCCGATCTGGATTGTTTTAATGGTGTTAGTAGGTTAGAAGTACATAAATTAATTGAATATATTAGAGGCTTAGATGACATTACAGATCAGACCCCAGAAATTGATATGCAACAGCGGGTTAGGTTGTACTTGCTATGGGTTTGTGGCGGCACGATATTTCCGGATAAGTCCGGTGACTTACTTAATTTAGACTATTTGCTTGACATGCGTAACCTTAGAGCAATGAGTAGACAAGCTTGGGGAGCGGCTGCATTGTCATATTTGTATACTTGTTTATGCCTCGCTTCGTTGAGGAAAGCCAAGGATGTGTGTGGATTCATTTCCTTATTGCAGGTACGTGACCTTTAAAATTATATAACTTTATCTGGTTGTCCTATTTGATAGTTATAAGGTTTTTATGTATTTATTTTAAATTTTTAATATAGGTTTGGGCTTGGGAGCGAATTATACCGATGCAGCCACCACCCAGGACCCTTCCGCCACACACGGCTCTTGCACGAAAGTGGAGTCATCGTAAAGCTCGCGAAAATGAGGCACGTGTTGTGCTACCCATATGTAGGGATGTATTGGACAACCTAACAGATGGTCAGGTATTTTATCATAGTTATGGTTGTTAATGGCGTTTTGATATAATAGTTACGCTTATGTATAATTTATTTATTTTATTATCATGTAATTTTATGTCCTTTCTATCCTAGTTTGTGTGGCAGCCTTATTCAGATGCCATCATTAATGGACTCCCTGAGTGTCGGCGTGGCCGAGATATTTAGATGGCACACGTTCCCCTTATTTGTGGGATCTATCGAGAGTGGCACATGGTAGACCGCGTTCTCAGACAGTTCGGTAGGAAGCAACATATTCCGGGACCATGTGCTGAGATTGATCCTTTTCATCACAAACGTGACAAGCGGTATGCTATAACAGTGGAGGATTAACAAAATTTTGCAGAAACGGACTTTTTATGGGAAAATCGTCGACAAAGGGTAATTCTGGCCGAGTATGAAACTCAAGACCCCGAGTCATTATCAAAGTATTTTTGTTGGTATCGACATCACTCGCGCACTTTCATAGGAAATCCTGCGCATAAAGTAGATAGAGGATACCAACACATGGCAGGCAGGCATGAGGCACTGGTACGTACATTCCATTCCATTAAATGTTTGATGTCTTTATATGTGTCTTAGACCACTATCAAATCTTGTAAAAAAAAAATTTTTTTTTTTAGGCTTTAGGACATCAAGAATCATACAGGTTGGCTCAGCAGACTATCCAAGATCCAACCAAGTCTAATGAAGTGAAGGAAATAGCAGAGATGTTTAGCCACATTAATACAGAGTCCATGGCTGCTGCCTCTTTGGGGACGATGTTGAGTTTCGCTCCCAATTATACACCACCGGCAGAGTATGGTGAGCCGCCTACAGTGCAAGTGCCTCGTCATCAACGTCCTAATGTACCAAGACCTGCGGCGCGTGGTAGAGGACGCCAATCAGGTAACAGATGAGGTCGAGGTCCCGTGGATCACCAGTTGGTTGATGAGGAAGAGGTTCGCTTTGATCAAGATATGCCCAGATCAACGATGCCTGCAGCTGATGATGCATATTACCCAATAATAGATTTTATGTCCAGCTCATCGACGTCTGCTCCCGAGGTTCAATCACCAGCGGTAATCAGAAGTAAAGGGCCTTTTCAGGCATTCGCATCATCTGAGCCTATTAGCCTCGCAGTTATGGCCCAACAGTTTGGTGTTCAGACAAGCAGCTCTTATGGGATGACTGAGGGCCCTTTACCTGCATTCACTGGACAAAGCTCTTCAATTGGGAGGAGACTGAGTTTTACCGACGTGAGTATTCTAACCACTCAAATAGCTTGTATCTTGTTTAATGTAATGGCTACCTTATGTGTCTATATTATTTATTTTGCATAGTCTCCCATGGCATTTGATGTTGGATCCTCACACATTCTTGTGCCGGATGTACACACTTTAGAGCCACAGGTTAGCTTTTAATTCAAAGTTTTTGGAGACTTGTGGTTGTTATGTGGTGTTTTGTATTGGTTGCTTTGGTTGTTTGTGTTAGTATATGGTATTGGAGGAAGTCCTTGTTACAGGGGAGATGCTGCCCGATTTTACGTAGACAATCAAAGTAATTGCTAAGCATACAAAAATAACTTCTATTTTTTTATGGCATTTACAGGATGCAGGTGTGATACAAGAGGAGGTTCACCAACGTAGATCAAAACAAGAGCGCGGGCAAACTGGGTGTGGCACGGGGGGGGGGGGGGGGGGGGAGGGACACTGTAAAAATTAAATTTTTATTGTATAGTGGGTAACTTCGTGTTGAAGTATTAGTATTTAAACTTTATTCAATTGGAAAAAGATGGACACGTTTCTATTTTTATTTGCCAGTGTCTTTTTGCTACTGTGAATGAATTGTGAAAAAATTGGTTTGACGATGCTGGGGTCCACCTGTTTGATAAACCAAAGTCATAACTCATTAGTTCTTGGCATTTTCTGACTGTATAAAATCAGGTTCATTTCATTTTTGTATATTTTACTCTGCTGGGGTATAACTAGAGACTACATTTTTTTAATGTGTGTCATTAATTTGTTGTAAGACGTTGGCAGCCAACGTTTTTGCAACAATAAAATTTTGTTGTTGCAAAAACGTTGGCTGCCAACGTTTTTCCTCCAAACTATGAATTGTTGTAAAACGTTGAAAGGACAACATTTTGCAACAATAAAATTTTGTTGATTGGTAATTGATTCTTGAAAAAAAAATTACGCCAGAGAATCGTTGCAGTCGTGAAATCACGCATGCAGCTGTAAAAGCAAAAACGATCAATAATTTGTAAAAATTTTGGTGTAAAATCGCAGAATGCATGCAGTCGTCGAATCTGCCATGCAATCGTCAAATCAATCGTGCTTTGCGTAAAATCAAACAGTAAATATATTTTTTCAACATCAGCATTATGACATTCAAAGGTCCGTGAATCATTTGTTTTATATACCGGTTAAGATTTGTATTCTGCATATCTCCCTGAATTCTCCACTTCTCTATTGTAGACTTCATTTTTGACGAATTCTCAACTTCTCTCTTGCACTCTCCATTAATTTTTACTTTTGTATTCTATTGAAAATAATATGGCGGAAAATTATGTAAGAGTTAATTTATATTGGGGTGGTGAAGTTGTGTACGAAGAAGGTTCAGTGAGATATAACCGTCGTCCGGGAGCCGTACAAAGGTTTCCAATTTCCCTCAAATACGATCGTCTACAATGTGTTTTCATAAGCAAAATGGCCATATCTGATCCTAACCTTTCAGTGGTTATCACTGGACGATGTCCAACATCAATTACGGCTAGGGGATTTCCCATTTACGAGGAAACTCTTATTTCGGACGATGACTACTTATCGTTATTTCTTCGAAGTCCTGATATATTTAGCAATCATATCAGTACAGCGACACTTGACATGTATGCAACTGTTGAACGCTCTACTAATGTTGAAGCACCCACTGACGATGAGTTTGATATTCGGGGTACTACGTATCTTCCCGCTATGAATATTGGGCTTCAAAGAGGTACACTTCAACAAGAAACAATGGTAGGAGTTGGTAGCCAGTCACATAACTTTGGTTGGACTATGTAGAGCTGTGATATTCCTGGACCGAGTAGTGCTCCAGATACAAGTGAATTAGGTGGCGGGAGTATAGTTCGATATCGCCCTACTCAAGTGGAGTCATTTACAGAAAGGTAAATATAACGATGTTTTTTTCACTCAAACTAGGAGACTTCTAACTAATTGTTTCTGAGATTTGAACCCCTTGAATTTTCCTATGTTTGTAGGTGTAACGATTTTGAAGAAAACCCCGTATTAACTCAGCTCACACAAATTGTGAGCAATAATGATGTAGCTAATGATCACTCCGATGAGTCAGATAGTGATATCCCATTAGATCACACAGAAACAGACGATGATCACTCATCTGATGGTGATGGTCATTCTTATGAAGACATTACTACTCCAAGTGATGGTAACGTTAGCTACCATTCTAATGCGATTCCATATTTGGACAACACAGAAGAAGGCCCGGATGATTTTGCCTTCATGAGAGATGACGGTCCAGTTCGATCTGCACTTTGGGATTGTAAAAAACCTGAATTTATCAGATCAGGTTAGTATGGTGGCAATGAATATTCTTTTTATTTGTTGGCCCATTCTTAAGGGTTTGATAATCTTCCTTATACTATGCAATTAGGTATGTTATTTTAGAACAAACAGGAAATGAAAGGCGCAGTGAGACAATATTGTCTCAAAGAAAGGAAAGAGTTCATTTGTGATCAGTCCAAAGGTAAATTTTGGAGGGTTATTTGCAAGCGTCATATGTTGGGATGTGAGTGGATGATCCGTTTTAGAGAAATTTCAAGTGGTATATGGAAGGCAGGCAAAGCGGATCTCCACCACAGTTGTCTGATGGATGATTACAGAAAGGATCATTCCAATTTGAACAGTCACCTAATTGCTACTACGTTGATACCATATATTATGGTCAATCCATACATCAGTATTAAGTCAATTCGGCAAAAAAATAAAAGGATTGCATATGTTTACTCCTAGTTATAGAAAAGCACAAAAGGGGCGTAAGAAAGCTATTGAAATGGTATTTGGTGATTTTGAAACCTCTTTCAAGACATTGCCCCAATACATGGCTGCCTTAAAATATTTCAATCCGGGGACCGTTGTTGAGTGGGAGCACCAATCAACTACAATGCAAGGTGAACACATCTTCAAGTTTCTGTTCTGGGCTTATAAACCAAGCATCGATGGATTCAAAAGTTGCAGGCCTGTCATCTCAATAGACGGTACTCATTTGTACGGTAAGTATGATATGAAACTGCTAATTGCTGTTGGAATTGATGCGAACAATAACATTTTTCCACTTACATATGCTATTGTTGCACGTGAGAGCTTTGAGTCCTGGACGTGGTTCCTTGTGTTGTTGTGGAGACATATTGTTCTTGAGAGACAAGGAATTGGACTTATTTCTGACCGTCATCAAGGCATCTTGCAATGTGTCCAAACACATGATTGGTTACAACCACCATCCACACACCATAGGTTTTGCGTTCGGCATTTGAAAAGCAACTTCAATAAAAAGTTCCTCAGCAGTGACCTTGAGAAGCTAATGTGGTTGGCGGCTACAGAGCACCAGAAGAAGAAGTATAAAATGAGGATGAAACAAATCAAAACAATGCCACCTCCAGCGTATCTGTGGTTAAAAGCTCTTCCGGAAAAAAAATGGACATTGCATAAGGACAATGGTCATAGGTGGGGGGCTATGACAACGAATGTCTCCGAGTCTTACAACGGTTTATTGAAGAAAGCTCGTGGATTTCCCGTTACTGCCATGGTCCGTTATACGTTTAAAAATCTTATTGATCGGTTTGTTGAGAGAAGCACCCTTGCTGATTTGTTGATTGCGGATAAAAAGTTTTAGCTGCGCGCTGTTGAAAAGAAGTTTGATGAATACTGGGAGAGGTCCCTAAAGCATACTGACATGCAGCAATACAATGCAACTGAAGGGGTCTTTGAGATTCTGACATTTGCACACGAAGGTAAGGGCGGAAATATCCATAAAGTCTCTGTCGAAGGGAAAAAGTGTTCGTGTGGAAAGTGGAGAAACTACCATATGCCATGTTCACATGCAATTAAATTTTGTGATATTCGCGGAATTCAACCAAAGACCTATGTTAGCAAGTACTACAGTTGCAGGTTTTACAAGCAAACGTACAGTGAAAATTTTTCACCGTTGGGTGATGAGGCATATTGGCCACCTTCTCCCTTCAGTTTAATTGCAAACACTGAATACAAGCGAACTTCAGGAGCGCGGAGTACAACTAGAAGGAGGAATGAAATGGATATAGCTCCTGCTCGCATGGCTAGAAAGTGTAGTACGTGCAAGCAAACAGGTCATAACAAGAATCGCTGCCCCGACAGAAATCAGTAGTTGTTGTTGCTCGTTGGTTTTTATGTTTTTTCTTAAGTTGTACGATTGTTGTTTCCTTATGTAATCTTCCAAGAATATATAACATGTCTTGTGCCGTTTAATAGTTAGTATGTAATTTAACATTTACTACTCAGTTAATGTGTGACGTTTATTTAACTTATATTTTATTTTTTATTTCTGTTCGCATATATAACACATTTAATTATTTCATGTGTTAAAATATTTATTTGAGTTAATTATGCTTTAAAAATTAAAAAAATCAATAATTTTTTTTTATTAAAAACACAACCGAATATGATTTAAATAGAGGCGACGTCTTACCAAGTATTTGTAAAACGGGGAAAAAAATATATATTGTTATAACGTGGACTGATCCACGTTATACAATATATTTTGTATAACGTGGATCAGTCTATGTTATACGTTTAAATTATTATTTTTAAAATTTTTCGGATTTCTTCTGACAGGTGAAAAAAAAGTTTGGGGTATAACGTGGATCAGCCCACGATATACCCCTTTTGGTATATAAATTTTTGGTCACCCCCTTTTGGTTTATACAGTGTATTTATATAACCTTTAGGCTCGAGACTCCTATAACGATCCTCACAAATTGCCTATACTAAGTCTATTAAAAACAAATCATGTTGAGAATATGATATTATCATTCGCATAAAATAAAATATCTGATTGGAATTTCCAAAAGTAATACATTCTCGCATGGGCGACGTTGCTCATCTCTTTTATGTCCTCGTAGATGTGTACCAGCTAGTTGGCATTTGATACTCGTACCTTATGTGCCTTTATCATTTTTTGAGAATATGGCTGCATATAAGATACGTAACAAATATGGGGTGCATCGATATATGTACATTTATATCCATTGTGCATCTGGTTTGTTCTCCTCCCTTTGAATTTTTTTTTTCAGGTGGACCAGATGTGTTCATCTTTGATTGCTCAAACTCGACGGTACTTATCTTTTGTTTAGGGATGGCAGTTACTTCTGGCCCGTGGTTAAGGACCTAATATGAATGTGTTCTTTTTTGCTGAGATTTGATCGTTTGCACTTTTTTTAAAAAAAAAAATTACATAGGGGTAGGGGAAAGGGAAATGAGAGAGGGGATTACAACATGGGGACTCGAATCCTCACCAACAAGGTGTAAGTTCAGGTAGCCAACCAACCGAGCTACTAAAATTGCTACGATCGTTTGCACATAGCACAAGCGTAATTAGAGTTCTAGTTATGGGTTTTGGAGAACTCAATACTTTTGGCGAAAACATTATATTTATATTAAAATATTCACTTGATATGTATAATAAGTTTTTTACATAATCTAATTTTTGTAACGCTTTTTCCTTTTTAGTCAATCAAAAAAGGAATGACGTCTTTATATATTTAGTAACAAATAGTTTACTTTAAATTTCTCATTTTAACCTTAATGAGATGATTTATAGTCATACAAATATATATGACTTGTTTTAGACCATAAGTTTCTAAAGTCTTCCTTTCGATTTATAGTCATACAAATCTACAGTCTTCCTTAAACTATATACCCAATGAAATACCATCATAACTGGGACGGGGGAAGCACAACTTTATTGATCGCAAGCATGTTATTTTATAGATTCAAGTGATCATTCACCTTTTTCTTCTCCTAAAAGTGAAACTAATATTGTGTATTTGAGATTTGTGATTGATTGCACTCAGTTTTGCAAATGTAGTTTGAGTACTTAACATGTTTACAAGCAAACCAACAACAACAAGATACCCAGTATAATCTCACCAGGTGGGCTTTAGGAGGGTAGAGTGTAGGCATACTTTACTCCTACCTTCTAAAGGTAGATAGGTTGTTTCCGATAGACTCTTGGCCCAAGGAAAGATGAAAAGGCAACACTAATAATAGACAATATCAGCAACAAGGTAATAATATAAACGCACGAAAACAGCAAGCAGGTAGCCCTAGAGAAGATCTAAGAATAAACAAGTAGACCTAGATGTTATATCCCGTATTCTTATACATTGGGATATTTTAAGCTAAACGCGACAAGTTAAAGACAAGACTATTTAAGGTACGAGGTAGAGACTTTTAACTTCCGATTTTATTTCAATGCACAAGTCGCCTATAAATTTTATTTGGTATAGAAATATTAATGGAAATTTGGGATTAATTTACCATGATTAGATTATTAAGTGGGATTAAAATTTAATCACTTCAATAATTAAGCCTAAGAGGCCGTGTGGGCACCACCCGAATAATAATAAAAAAATATATAATGATATAAAATCAAAATTAGAAAATAACAAAACAAGGTGCAAAAGTGAGTCATCAAAAGAGGGAATACGTGTAGCAATATGGGGAATAATATATATTCAATTGGATGTAGTGCAAGTGACCATTTTCAAGTCATTTGTTGGTAGACAAAGCTCAAGAGCAAGAAAAAATGCTCATGGCTGCTCACGGCCAGATTGAGGTTTAAAAAAAAAAAAAACAGTTTTGTTGCTTAGTAAAAATTCTAAGGAGAAGACAAGGAGATAGAGGTGGAGAAGCAAGAATAAGTATAAAGATTTAAGACACAAATTGGAGCCAAGTATCCAAGGTAAGAGTTGATCATTTCTATGTGTTTTATGATGAATTGAATGTATATAATTTTGCATGTTGGTATTGGATTGTTGTTGTTGAAGTTTAAAGTGAGCCGTGTGTGATAGGCTTATATGAAGTAATGCTCAAATTTCTTGTACATGCATTGAGGATGGTTAGAATGTTGTAGTGTGTATGAAAGGAATGAAAATTATGGAATTTTGTATGTGGTTATGTTGAGGCCGTGTAGGGGCTGGTTTAGGGGATTAGTGGACTGATTTATTTGGTGCCTTAGTTGTTGTTGTTGTTGTTAGGGACGTTGTGGTGCATTGTTTGCATTGTAAATATGTGAGTTTGATGTGTAAAAGAAATGCTATGTGTGATGAAGGAAAACAGTCCAAGCCGTGGACTGTTTTGGATTTGAATGTGTAAAGAAATTTCACATGTTGATGTTGGAGCCGTGAACTATTTTTAGATTTGAATGTGTAAAGAAGTTTCATATGTTGATGTTGGAACCGTGGACTGTTTTGGAAAAAATGGTGGATTAATTTTATTTTGAATGTTGATTGTTATTATCATGGGTTCTAAAATAAGAATAAGGATATTGATGGTTAAAAATTGGAATTGTGATTGTTGCGGGCTGTTGTATAAACTAATAGAACGTTAATATAGCTCCTTACAATCGTGTAAGTGACGTTGTTAGCATGTGATTGTTGATAAGATTTGTGAATTGGAAGAAAGTATGTATTGTCATTCTTGTCAAGTGTGAAGATTGCGGGTTGTTTGGTATATGGAGTGAGTTGTTTTGAATATTGTACGGGTTGTCCGAGATTCCCTCGAGTCATGTTAAATAGCCTCGGGTTGATACTTGAATATATGACTAGCAATATTAGCTTGTAGTATTAGTTGGTTTGAATGCGAACGAAACGTCGTCTAAATGTTTAGAAAGGGGTTATTAACGTTAAAATACGTATTGAATTCCCTCGTAGCCTAATCGTAGCTCTTGATATCTTAATATAGGATAAGGTACTATTGGGCAACGTGTACGAGTTGTATTACGACTAAACGCTAAAGGTATGTAAAGCCCATCCCTTCTTTCTTTTGGCATGTCCTAGATGTAAGTAAGATATGATATAAACCTTGGGGAAATTCTACTCTCTAGTTCCAAGCATGACTCATGATTTTTATTCGTTTCTTGATGTTAGAACTTTTAGGATAGTCGAGCTATTGTTTCGAGTCTATTATATGATTAACTAATAAATGATGTATAGAAATTCCTACTCTTAAAGAATTGCATAATTAGAGGTATACTTGACTTTGATAAGCTATATCATGTTAAATTGATACATGTGTATGAATCCTGAAACGTTCCTTGTTATAGTTTATAGTGACATTTAGAAAGAACTTAATATGATCATTATCTTATACTTGAGAGCTGATTAGTTTACTTATCTATTGAGTCTCAAAAGATGATTTGTATGTATGTGGTTGCTTATTACTCTGCTCGTGCTTACCGTTACATTCTTCACTGAGTCCCGGGCCAGGACATGTTTTCGTGCGCAGATTCACCGCATTATTCACTGAGTCCCTCACTAGAGGGCCGGGACACGTTATGTATATATATATATATATATGTATATGATGAGATGATGATATGATGATATGGGGATGGCGGCCAGGATGGCATATGATTATTTATTCACCGAGACCCTCACTAGAGGGCCGGGACACGTTATATATGCTTATATACAGTATAATTATTTGGTTATGATTATTAAATCCTATAATGACTTGGGTGTAATGTTGACACATACGATTTATGTTCAAAGGTAAGTCCTATGGTTTCTGATTGTTACATTGGGTCCTACACTCTCCATTTCAGATATGATCCTATTTACTATATTTCATGCTTTACATGCTCAGTACATACTCCGTACTGACCCCCCCTTTCTTCGGGGGGGCTGCGTTTCATGCCCGCAGGTACAGACGCTCGTTTCGGAGATCCGCCAGCCTAGGATATCTATTCAACCACTTTGGAGTGCTCTTTTGTTCCGGAGCCTAGCTTGTGGTATAGATCCCTTTTGTTATATATGTATGTGTTTGTTCAGGGTACGGCGGGGCCCTGTCCCGTCATATGATATTGTCGTTACTCTTAGAGGTCTGTGGACATATGTGTGGGTCTGTATATAGTTGTTGTTTTGCTATGTAGACATGACTTATGTTTTGGGGCGTACCCATTCGTAGTGGCAGCCTTGTCGGCTTGCGTATATATACATATGTTTTGGGATGTTATGCGTAGTGGCAGCCTTGTCGGCCTGCGTAGACATATATATATTTGATGTGAAAGTTGTAACTCCTCAGGAGACAGGTGGCCATGATATGCATATATGCGACAGTGTTAAGGCAACGTCTTGCCTTTATATATATAAATACTTGTTATGCTAGCTGTAGATGATTGTAGTTAACAGGTGTATACGAGTGTCCAGCTCGGGCACTAGTCATGGCCTACGGGGTTGGGTCGTGACACTAGAGATCTAAGAGTAAAAGCTACTAGTACTCCTAGTACGGAAAAGAGATCTGCGCGACAACCTACTAATCCTCTCCCTGATACTCGACCTGCACACCCTCCTATTAAAGGTCATGTCCTCGGTAAGCTGAAGTTGTGCCTTATCCTAGCTAATCACATCTCCCCAGGAATTCTTTCGCCTACCTTTCACTCTCCTCAGCCCCCCCGGCCAACCTCTCACACCTACTCACTGGAGCATCTACGCATCTCCTCTGCATATGTCCGAACCATTAAAATCGGCATGTCTTAACGAGAGTTATGAGATATTTACTGGGTACATACCAAAAACTATGGTGTTGTTTTTTTTCAAAAACATCTTGTTGTATTCGAAGATTTTTCTAATGTAAATTGAAACATTTTATCTGGTGATTCATGTTCTACTACTGGTTATACTTTTACTTTGAGAGGTGATACTATCTAATTTGTTGGAAATTTTAAAAAATATAGCAACAACTACATACCCAGTTAAATCTCACAATGTGGGCTTGGGAAGGGTAGAGTGTATTCAGACCTTGGAGGTAGGGGCTGTTTTCGGTAGACCTTCGGCACAAGGACAAACAATTCAAAGCAGTATAGAAAGTCACAACAAAATAATATAAAAATCATGATAAAGATGTTTGGGAAAAAAATAGTTGTAACTACCACAAATTACAACTACCACAAATTAATACGATAATCGAAGTATAAGATACAACATATAGTAGTAGAAATCGAAGGACAAGAAACTACAAGAGTAATACTAGGACTACTAGTACGAAAGAGTAAGCAGGACAATGCTCAACTACCTACTAACCTTCTACTCTCCATAACCTCCTATCTAAGGTTGTGTCCTCAGTAAGTTGAACCTCCACCATGTCCTCTCTAATTACCTCTCCCCAATTCTTCTTCGGCCTACCTCTACCTCCCCTGAAACCGTTCATAGCCAACCTCCCACATCTCCGCAGTGGGCGTCCGTTCATCTCCTTTGCATAGACGCCCCAGTGCAAAGGTGTGAAAGATTGACTATGAACGGATTCATGAAAGGTAGAGAGGTAGGCCGAAAAAATATTAATGCTATTAATTAACTCTATCCTGAACAACTGAACTTATTACCTTAATTACGGCTAGTAAAGAAGCACAATGATTAAGCCTTCATTATTTTAATAAGTTAATTCATTCAGTTTACCTATCGCGATGGTATGGCTGCTATTGGTAAAGTATTTCGCCCATCTTCAACTGTTTCGGATAACAATACAGGATCAAAATAGACCATCAAATTTTATATATAATATGGTAAAATCTTACTCACATTGATCGTTTACATTAATCAAATGAATGCATGATACGTGTTTTTCATTCATTATTATTTAATTATAATTAAATAATATATATATTCAATTTAAATTTTAATTACTAATATAAATTATTTGATTTAATATATAAACAATATATGTATTCAATTTAAATTTTAATTACTAATATAAATTATTTGATTTAATATAAACACCGAATAAGTATAATTATTTATTATTAAAAAAAAAAAGGAGAGTCCATAGTTTCTTCTTTAATTGGACACTCATCATCTTTAGAAATCTCGTGGAACTTCCAACCAAGTACTTCCGAAAAAAGTCTTGGTCCGTTTCTAGAAACACCAATAACATGTACACAGATAAGCCAGCTCTAGTAGCTCTTAATTATGTACCGTACTTTATATACTACTAGAACTAGAAAACGAATAAATCACCTTTCCCATATGTACTATACCTTTTCAAGAGCCACCGAATACTTTATCTTTTCAAGAGTCATCCTTGTCTGCGCACGTGGGAATTGGGATGTATCAGAAATAAATTTGTTTTATAATCAGTTCATGTACGTAGTTCTCACTTCTCTTATCCATTAACCGCACATAACGTTTGGGGGTCTCCCAAGTATCCGTCTCTATAATAGATTCT
Organism: Lycium barbarum; assembly: GCF_019175385.1. Taxonomy (NCBI): domain Eukaryota; kingdom Viridiplantae; phylum Streptophyta; class Magnoliopsida; order Solanales; family Solanaceae; genus Lycium; species Lycium barbarum. The sequence continues at coordinate 108,884,720 of NC_083342.1, forward strand.
TCTTAAACCCTAATTTCCTCCAAGCTTCCCATTTTCAATCAAGACTTATTTTCCAATCCCTTTTGTCCTTTTTTACTTTTTCTTCATTATCCCCTTCCAAGAAGCCGCCTCTGTGTACCTAATTTATTCCCAATCCGTAACTATTTATACCTCTCAACGAATTCCATTTCCCTACTCACCTCAACTTACTACTAATAACTACTCTTGTTAGTTGAATTCTAAGGTTCTGCTCAAATTAGTTATTATATCACGTGAACTAATTTGGGACTCAGGCATATCTAGTAATGATGATGAAGTGCAAGAATAACAAGAAACAAAGGAAGAGAGACGACCATAATTCAAAGAAGTCGAATGTCAAAGTTGTGTATATTTCTACGCCTATGAAAGTAAAGACTAGTGCCACGAGATTTAGGTCACTTGTGCAAGAACTCACAGGACGGGACTCGGATATAGCTAGAATCATGGAGACCAATGGGATGACGGAGTTCGAAGATATTCATCATGAGTTGCTGCCAACAAAGTCGTCATCACCATCACCATCACCATCACCATCACCGTCATCATCTTTGTTGCCAGCAAAGTCGTCTAGTTATTCATCTTCAGTGAGCTCGGAGTCTAATTATTTTATGGAACCTAATTTTAATGATTTATTTAGCGGCCAAATGGAAGAGCAATTCCTTGATTTATTGGCTAATTCGTCAAATTATTTGCCATCTAGTAGTATTGATTATTCAGCTGAGGTTGATGTTCTCGGAAGCTATGATGCACTGTAGATTTCTTATGTTTGTTTTTGTAGTTTACTTGAGTGATTTTGGTGAATATATAAGGCTCAGAATTAAGGTCTATCTGAAAAATTGCTATTTTCCCACTGAAATTTTTTTGTGGTTATGTCTCACTGAATATCGAGGGAAAAAAACATAAATAGTAGAATTTTCACTCAGGAATATTTATGAAGTTTTCCAGCATTTCGATAATGCGTTTCTTATCATGCATTTTTTTAGTGAAGCTATTCAGTGAGAATGAGATGACAAATCACGTTTTATATCATAAATTTGAATGTCAGCCGAGAAAATCTCTTTTTCTAATAGTGGGTGTATGTATTTTTTCTTTTTCTTTTCGTGTACGGGACAGATATTTTTTAGATAGTTACATTGTACTATATCATGTATTATTTTGGAAGTACAGATAACTTAAGATATTATCTAGTAGACTTTAGGAGTTCGAAAGATTTGGAGCATGTACATCAAGGAGAGAACCACTTTAGTGAATGGTGCACTCATATTATAGAAATTCTAGATCTCTCTTTGTTTTAGAGATTTTTTTTTTTTTTTACGATTTGAAAAATCTTATTATGGAGAAAAAGAATTTAAGTTATAAACACAGTTAGTGTAAAGATTTCACTAGTAAGTCATTCAAAAGATATTTAGGGTAAATCTTCTTAAAATATGCGATACAATTTATTATCTTGAAAATAAAAAACTACTTGATAAAACATATAAAGGTAACATGATGGTTTACTTACATCAATGATGTATATAACTTAAACTCACAAAATACTACTAACACAGTTTCATTCTTCAAATTCAATTAATTACGTAAGAAAAACACTTGTTATTAGCAAATCGCACAATATTTGTCATCGGTTCTAACATGGATTCAACCTAATAAATATAGCAGTGTGGTTTCAAACCGTAGTCAAATTTAATTTTGTACTTTTCCCAAAGAATTTTTACATGTGAAATTCACTCAATCCATGTTGGAGCTTAATTAAAATCAATGACGAATATGAGACAATTTACTAATTAACTATAATGATATCCGAATGATTTTAAAGTGTAAAATTGAAATAATATTTAGTCTAATAGAGGCCTGGTGGGATAATATTGAACCCTTTTTGCCAATTCTTTTAGCTCTAATTATAGAGTAATTGTTTGTTGATCATTCTAAGAAAGTGATCCTAAACTAATGATGAGACTACGTATGTACTTGCAGCTGTTTGATTTGGATTATATCACTTAATTTAATTAGCATTTTTCAAAGTAGTTTCAACTAATGAGCTATGACTAAAGGAATAACGGTTATGACGTGTTTTAATTGATGACACATATGATAGATGTGTGCCTTAATTGGTGATTTCATGCTGATTTGCAATTCGTAAACTACAGATGCAAATAATTAAAGTGGAGAACTGAGCTTCGTATTACACATATATACCAATGGTATTTACATCTATTTATTTTTTTGGTACATAATACACAAAACAATACTTGCATAATACACACAACAAAATAATACAAATAAATAAAGCACTAGGATACTGAGGGAGAGTGTGGTAGCTAGAGTGGAATAGTGGCTGCTTGAGAAGTTCAAATAATAATCATCTTGTTTGCTGGCTTTAATCGTCAAAACGACACCTTATTGCCTCAAAATCTTCTCAATTGCCTCCAATTTGCTCCTACAATTGGCTTACCACTTACCAGCCATGATTAGAAAACCTTAAAACTAATTTCTTATATAGCTAAATGATAAGAAAAACTTAATACTAGTATTTATAAAAGAAGTGAAAGGAAAATGAAGGTTTGTGCCTTTTCAAACCGAAACGATTAAGTATAAGAAATGTCGCCTTTTTTGTTGGACTGTTGTTTTTTATACTTCAAACAATCCTTTATCTATAAACCGGGATATTATTATTATCTTTTGGAATTTAATTTATATGTGATGCATAGTAAGATAATGTGCACGTGAAAAGTTGAAATGAAGAGTCTAGACTTTATAAAGACCAAATTATTAAACATATTCTCTTTGAAATGAAGCTTTACAAATTATACGCACACTATCTTTTAAAAAAAATTAAAAATAAATTGAACTATCTACTTATCATAAGTTTGAAATAATTAAATACTTTGTATTTTGTTTCAAGAAAATTGTCTAGCTTTGTGATTACGTACTATTCTTGCATGTAATTGATATGGAAAATACGTAGCTGATTAGACAACCTAAACGTTGGAAAAATTGTACTCTAGAATAAAAAAGTCACAAGCCTTTGTTATTGCTAAATGAAACATATTTTTTTATGCAAAATCGTCAGTAGTTGTTTATTGTAAGCATGAAATGCTTGAGTGTTTAATTTTGGACTTGAATTTCATTTCCATAGTGTATTTTAGACGGTGGGTTCTTCATTTTCGGCATTTCAAACTTACTCTTGTATATTGAAATAAAGTATCTAATTAGCTTATAAATTATAATCCAAAACTTATATATATGTAGCAAATTTTTTGGTATCATGTCACATTGTTTGACCCTTTTTTCTGCACTAATGTGGAGTAGTGTATTATATATTTGTACAAAACGTTATAGCTCCGGTGTTTATTAATATTGTCTTCTATTGATTCTTTCCTCCAACCAATTATCATTTCCATTAAATCACTATTTCAATCGTTAGATGCATGTTTTTGTCATAATAAGTTTAGATTAAATAATTTCGACTGATTCATCTAATATAATTTAAGACTGAATTATATGAAATATAATTTCAGGTTAACTTTTATATCGCATAGGATTAACGGTACTTTATTTAATGTCTGATAATTGTTTCAAAAGGTAATCGAACAATGTACATACACGTAAGTAGGTGTATATACATACACATATATCTAGTTACATACACATAAGTAGGTGTATATACATACACATATATCTAGTTACATACATGCATCTATATTTATTGTTTATTAAAAAAAATATAAATCTTTTTATTTTATGAATATGAAATGTTCAACATGTTGACAGTATTCCGTCAATAATTTTATTCTACTTTCAAAGACTCAAGAATATAAATTTATCTAATTATTCAAGATAAATTTTGAAATATTTTATACTGTTTTTTTTTTAAAAAAATCGTACAATTTTTTAATCTACCAATATTTTACACCAAATCAACATTTAAATTTTGTAAAAAGCGAATATTAGTTCACAATTTTAACCAAAAAATATTTTAAAGTTTTTCTTTCATAACTCATTCAATTTTACATAATCTTCCTATGCAAGTGAATATGTTGCTTCTTTTGCCGTCATGTAAATACGTTAGTACTTTCTGAAAAATGAATTAATGTCCATATTTTCTTTTAGTTTTTGTCAAATAATATCACACTTTTAGAAAGGAAATTTTTAAAATCTTATTTCCACGTTATATTTTCAAAATTTTCTCTTCTCTCCCAAAACTTAGTACTCCATTAAAAATAAACGTTTGACCTCACATAACACATACCTACTAACTACTCTTCTATATACCTAATACTCAGCACAAAATCACATTAAGATATTCAATTGAAACATAAAATATTACCTCAATCCAAAACAAGGGCAATTGGCAAATTATAATTTCCCATGTGCTAAAGCTAAAGAACTAAAGTAGATCCATTAAAATTAACAAATTATATCATCTCACACTAGCAGAAATCCTTTTAGCACTATGCATATATGTTAGTACTTTCTATCTTAAAAAACTAAATGTCCAATTTTTTTTCTTCAAATAATGTCACATTTTCAAACATTTTTCAATATGGAAAATTTCAAAATATATTATTTCCATGTTATATTCTATTTTTTTTTAAATATTCCTTTCTCCCCAAAAAATTAGTACTCTGTTAAAAAGAAACGCCTGACCTCACATAATACACCTACTAAACTACTCATTCATATACCTAATACTCAACACAAAATCAAATTAAGATATTCAATTGCAACATAACATATTACTTCAACCCAAAAACAAGGACATTTGGCAAATTATAATTTCCATGTCCCAAAGCTAAAGAACTAAAGTAGATCCACTAAAATTAACAAACTATATCATCCCACACTAGAAGAAATACTTTTAGCACTATGTAAATATGTTATTACTTTCTATCTTAAAAAACTAAATGTCCATTTTTTTTCCAAATAATGTCACATTTTTGAAAAAGGAAAATTTCAAAATATATTATTTCCACGTTATATTCTCAAAATTTTATATATTCTCTTCTCCCCCAAAAATTAGTACTCCATTAAAAAGAAACACTTAACCTCACATAATACACCTATTAAACTACTCGTCCATATACGGATATACCTAATAATCAGCACAAAACCAAATTAAGATATTCAATCGAAACATAAAATATTACTTTATCCCGAAAACAAGGACAATTGGCAAATTATAATTTCCCATGTCCTAAAGCTAAAGAACTAAAGTAGATCCATTAAAATTAGAAAGAAATATACTTTTAGTAGCATTATGAAAGAGAGAAGGAATTCCTTCTTTTTTATTTGGTGGTGTGTTTGGTAGATGAGAGAAAGTGGACGGAAAAAGCATTTCTCATTTCTCTGTATTTTCCTCCTTCTCCCCAAACAACTCCCAAGTGAATATTATCGGGTCGGGTCATCTCCCCGACTATAAAACGCATTTTCTCCGATGAGATTTTCAATTGAGGATTCCGATTTGGACCGTTGATTTTTGACCTCAAAAACCCTAGAAATCAGGTCGGTATTCTTTTTTTCCTTTTTGTTTTGTTGTTTGTGTCCGTGTTTTCGTCAATTTTAACCGGTTTGGTAAATAATTCTCTATTTTTTGGGATCAATTTAGGTAGTTTTGATCTGGAGAGTGGTGTGTTGCTTGCATGTTCATGTGATTTAGTGAATGCTTTCGTAAATATGCAGTTTTTGTTGTTGAGAGATTACAGGTAGTTTATGGCTTGACAATTTTGCTTATTCTGATCTGGAGAGTGTGGTTTGCATTGTTTTGCTCTGAATTATGTAATAGTTTAGTGATTTTAAAAAAAAATTGTTTACCAATTTTAAATTATCATGATGCAGGAGGCTCTGAATTAGCTATTTTTGTGGATCTTGATACACTTAGCAGTATAGCGACTCGTTATAGTTCAATTGTATTCTCTCTCTTTTGCTCGGCGAGCAGAAATATGCAGAAGAGTGGGAATCTTGTTAAAAATAATTCTTTGAGAGTTACAACTCAGCAGTCTCTACGACGTCTCGGTTTGTGTTCCCAGATTACAGCAGCAGGGCAGCATTCATCTCCTGTTGTTTTCCCTGAAAAACGAAGCAAAGGAAGGAATTTGACGCGTGGAGAACTTAGTGTGAGTAATAATGATCCTAAGAAAGAGAAAAGTGTGGAGCATAGGATTGACATAGGGGATGAGAAATCTGACCTGCTCGGATATGAAGTATTTTCTGGAAAGCTGGTTTTGGACAAGGGAAAGGCAATTAAAAATGCAGAGTTAGAAGCCTCAAAGGAGGTTACTAACAAGGATGCTGTTGAAGCCAAACTTACCAGCAAGGCTATGGTTTGGGGTTCTAGTATGCTGCGTCTAGAAGATGTTATTTCGGTAAGGTTCTTTAAGGGATTATGGGTTTTGACAGAATTTATATCACTTCCGTTTGAGTTTTGCTAAGCAATAGGTTCTACACGTACCACAGGTATCATACTGTCCTGGACTCCGGCATTTCACCATCCATTCATATCCCCTGAGAAGAGGTTCTGGTGCTCTTTCTTGTTTTCAAAAAACTCGAAAAAGTCAGAAGGACTTTCGCTTCTTAGCTTCTTCATCTGAGGAAGCACTTCAATGGGTAAATGCATTTGCAGATCAACAGTGTTATGTGAATTTATTGGCTCATCCTCTGGCTTCATCAAAGAAGCAGGCTTCTGATGTGGTTACTAATGAATTTCCTCCTGAGTCATTTGTACGATGTAAAAATCCTCCTAAAATGCTCGTCATTTTAAACCCAAGGTCTGGCCGTGGTCGTTCAAGTAAAGTATTCCATCGCAAGGTTGAACCTATATTCAAGGTATGCACTAGAAGTGTAATCTGTTGTTGTCTATCTGCAAATTTTTTTTGCACCTCTAATTGCACGATTTTTTTTTTTTTTGAAAAGGTAAAGCTAAATGCATAATAATATTATAGTGGTTGCAATTGTCTAGGATTGCCGTTGTTGGATGTAAATGAGATAAATCATTTCTCTGATAGCATTTTCTCTTAGCACCAACCATCCTTGCTACTAGAAAGGGGTGCTTGCTCAATGCGATATGCAGGCTATCTGCTATCTGCTATCTGATTTGTCTCCCGACATTACTTATGGTCATTATTCTTTGCTTTCTTGTGTTTATCCAATTATATGGTTGCTCCTTTTCTTGTCCACATGTCTTTTATATTTTCTCCCGTCCCCAACTGTCAAAACTCGCAAAATGCAACTAATATGTAACAACTACCCCTCATCCCAAGTTAATTGGGGTTGGCAAAACTTACGAGATGTCTGAGAAAAATAAATACAATTTTTACTAATCCAAAAAAAAGATTAATATATGCGAATGCTGTCATCATAATAACTATTTTTCTTGATAATTGTCTTCAAATATTTCTTAACAAATCATATCTTCTCAATTATGAAGTGCAGAGCCTCAATTTACAAAATCATATGCCTTTTCCAAGTTTTGATTCCTTTTTTTTTTTTTTACATGGAATCAACTAACTCGTTCGCAATTGATGCTTTAGTATGTCCAAAGAGAAGCACCGTTACAAAAATCTTCTAGATGGTTTTTGCTGGATTTATAGGTCTCAAGTCTTTAGCGTTCAAGCTAACTTTTTTTTTTCTTCAGAATAAGCGCCATAAAATACGTAGTCTAAATTGCTCGTATTATTCCTGTAAGTATTGGAGGATTCTCTTCTGATACTTCCTGGTTTTAACTTTTCATGTTTAATTTGTCGTGGGAGCCAATTGTGGATATTACCTATTGATTTCATAAGGTGCAGGTTGAGAAAGTTCTGTTTCTGTCACGTATGCCTTCTGTTGTGCATATTTGAGATTCTCATTTTTCAGAATTTCTTTTTGGCTGTTCTCTGATTCAAGCCAAATCATCTCAGACTGGATATCCTTGTTTGTTCTTGTTGACTCAAGTTTTAGGCCTGTTTCTATTGAATTAACAGCTTGCTGGCTTTAAGTTGGAAGTAGTCAAAACCACATCTGCAGGTCATGCCAAGAAACTTGCAAGCACGGTTGACTTCAGCAGATGTCCTGATGGTATTTCTTTCAATGCTATCTGGCTTTTCTGTTGTTCAGTCTTAGATGTCTTGGATCATCTTCATCATTGTTTTTTCTTATATTCTCTGATTTGCAAAATGTTCAGGTATTATATGTGTAGGAGGCGATGGAATAGTGAATGAGGTTAGTTATGGTCTCTCTTTCTCAAACTTCACAAGTGACAAGTGTGTATCACTGCATGTCTGCTTATATAGCTCAATGGGTCTAGTTTCTTTCATCAATAAGTCAGTTACTAGGCTCATAAAGTTTTTTTTGAGTAGCACTAGATTGAGTGAGTTAGCGTGGCGTAGTTTATGTGTGCACAGAGTTACTTGATTTGCTATATTTTCTTTAATATCACTTCTTTCTTCTTTAGGATAGGCACAAACTTTATGGAAGTGTTCCACATTGCTTGTATGGAGTGATTAAGATCTTTGACGGCTGGCTTCTTTGAGATTTAGTACAACCATTGACCTTTTGGAAATTTCCCATACCCTGTAAAACAAACTGTAAGGTCTGTCAATTATGGTTGGATGCTTTCCTATTAAGATAGTGCTTCATTTATGAAGTACGGGGACTGTATGTATTGGGTATTGCAGTTTCACCTAAGGGGACAATCTTGTTAAAGGCTACACAAAAAGGTTAAAGAACATGAAAGGCTGACCCTTAATTTTTGAAAGTCAGCAAAAATAATCACTCTCTGAGGCCTCTCCAGCGGAATTTCACTTCTTTATTTTACCCAAGCAAGTAATTGTCATTGAGAAAAGGGAGAAGATCCTTGAGTATAGAGTGAACAAAGCCTATATAAAGGGGCTTCTCTCCATGGCATCTGACCAATCATCGTTAAAATGCTGGAGCATCATTGGTGCACCAAAATATATACAGTTTGATCATGGATGAGTGTCCTAGATTCTTTTTGTTTTTATACCTTCTATTAGCTTTCCTGCCAGCAGTGTTTTAAAAGGCGAGGGCGTAAGGCGGGGCGTTTTATGTCTGCCTTAGTCAGGCGTAAGCCCCGAGGCACGGGGCGTAAGCCCCATGGGGTTTTAATTTTTAATATTTTATAAAATGATATAATTATAATAAATACTTTTAAATAGGTGAAATAGCGTAAAAAAATGAAGAAAATTATAAATAAGTGATATATATATATATAACATAATTTTACAAGTATAAACAATACAATGAAATAAAAGCTATTATGAAATGCAAATCAATTCTAACATTTTAACTTTCAAACACGGAAAAAAACACAGTTTCTTAAAACACTATTACTATCATACTATTCATTTTATCTCCCTATAAGCAAATAATCAATAAAATTTATCAATATTACAATTAAAACATAACTTCTTCATGAACAAAAAATAAAATTATATGATAATTCTGATACATAGGACTTATGACCAATGACAAGTGAAAATATACAATTCCGCTATGTGTGTTTTTTTTTTAAAATTAAGTGATATTCACCCTCACGACGTTCTCAAATAGTAAATATCCAATACTACGACTTGTTATATGAGTTACACCCAATCTTCTATTTCTATAGATGAAAAACTATTAAGTATCATTATTTTGTTAAACAATTATGAGGGTGAATGATTTTAATTAAGGAATTTAAAATATAATTTGTGTAAGAACTGTTAGGCGAGCTCTGGGCGTTAGGCGTGTTTAGGGCGTATGGTTGGGCGCTTAGGGCGTAAGCCTCATAGGAACTAAGTCTCGCACGTTAGCCCCAAGGCGTTTTGCCACTGCCCTGCCCCGAGGCGAGCCCCAGGGCGAGTCCTGACACTGCCTTTTAAAACAATGCCTGCCAGCCCTTCACAATTTGAATAGAGGAAAATTACCCTGGAAAGATCTCTTATGAGTAAAAATAATTTAACAAAGCTCTACTGGGCAAAAGGCTTTGGAGATTTGGGATGCAGGTACAAGTTTTTTTTTTTTTTTTTTTGGGGGGGGGGGTTGATAATTGATAATATGGGGAAAAGGAACGTGGATGGAGAACTAGAGATGTCAATATGCCTTTCGGGTGCGGTTTATGGAGGAATATATTGAAGGGATGGGATGATTTTAGTGAAAATACCTCATTCAAGGTAGGAAATGGGAGGAGAGTTAATTTTTGGTGAATAACGGAGTTTTTTCTGTTAAATCTTTCTATGAGAGACTTTTGGTTAGGGAGGAGGATGCATTTCCTTGTGATGCAATTTGGATACTTCAGGTGCCGAGGAAAGTGTGTTTTTCCCTTGGCTTGCTGCTAGAGGGTTGATCTTGACGGCAGAAAATCTTAGGAAGCGGAAGGTTGTCTTTGTCAGTTGGTGCTACATGTGCAAGGAGACGGGCGAGGACGTGTGAGTTTACTATGAGGTTATGGTGGGACATGTTTCGGTGGTTTGGAACTTCATGGGTAATGCCAAAGACTGAAAGATTTGATGTTCTGTTGGAAGAGCGGGAGAAGGAGGAGAAGATGTAGAGCTTGGAACATGGTTCCTCTTGCAATGATTTGGGTTGTTTGGAAAGAGAGAAATAGGAGAACTTTTAAGGGGGTAGAGTCGAGTTTTACCCAGTTGAGGAGCAGCCTCCGGTCACTTATTTTCTTTCGGTGCACCCATAAAATCCCTTGTTGTATAGAGGAATGGGTGCCTTTGTTGAGAATCATGTCCTTTTGTAGTTTCTTTACTTTTTGGTATGCCCCTTGTATACGGCCAATTGTTTGGCCATGTTTATAAATGAAATACTTTAAACTGATAAAAAATAGAGTAAAAATAAAGATCTCTAGTAAAAAAGACATAATACTAAAACAAATCTGAAGATGGGCTACAAAACCAACAGACCCCTTTCCTGCCTCTTGCAATCTCTTTTCTAGTTTTCTTTTTGTTACACTCAGGCTCTTTTTATTTTTTAGTTTCTTGAGCTTAGTCACCCTATATGTAGTTTTTGATTGTGTTAAAATAGAATTTGCACATTTTTGGAGCTATGGTCTTAATATGAGTCTTACTATTGTTTCTTGACACTGTTTATTATAATAAGATGACTTTTACTATTGTTTCTTGAAAATTTCTGAATGTTAACTTGGTCATTCTGAACCAAAAAGTGAACTGTACCAATAGCTGTTGGTTGATATTTGAAACATGTGACTCAGAATTAGTTAATTTTGCCTCGCCCAGACAAATAAGTTGAACTTGCTTAATGTAGCTTTTCTGGTTCAGGTTTTAAACGGGCTACTCAGTAGGGACAACCAGAAAGAAGCAATTTCGATTCCAATTGGAATCATTCCTGCTGGTTCTGATAATTCTTTGGTCTGGACTGTGCTTGGAGTTAGAGATCCAGTGTCCGCTGCCATAGCAATTGTCAAGGTATGTCTCATCTTTCTTCAATGCGTCTTCGTGCTCATTATAGATTTCAACTTGGTGGATAGACTCCTGTTTTATAGATCTTCATTATTTGTTGTCTGGAATAACATTAAGAATAAATGTTGTTCATTAAATAACAAGAAGGATATTTGTTGAAAGAAGTTCCATATATGAAGAATGAATTTAAAGTAATTAGAGTGACAAAGTAGAAAATGGAACAAGAAAAGAAAGTGGTATTAACATTTTCTAAAGAAAGTATTTGATAGAACTTTATTTGCATTCTCTGTGCTACATATATAATACTGTTACCTTTCTCCAAAAAAGAAAAGAGAACTCTGATTCAGATGAAGTACTACTAAGTTTTGCTAGTTGCTTAACTTTTAGCTTATCAAAAAAACAGGTTTTAAGTCCCATCTTTTGTCTCTTTGGAAAAGGTAGATATCACAAGAAGAGGTATAAGACTGAGTCTCAACGTTTATTGTTGGCTTTCATTTACAGTGATAATGCATGGAATATGTTATGAACATCAAATGGAAGCACTACTAAGTTTTGCTTGTTACTTAGCTTTTACCTTACAAAAAAAAAAAGGTTTTAAGTCCCATACTACTGTTCGTTTTCAGTTGCAAACTTGTGTTGAAAGTGGTGATGGATTTGTGACCATCTGTATCTTGGAATTAAGGGTGAAATTAGTATAATTGGAAGTTTAGGAAGTAAAAACTTCACAAAAACTACAGTCAAGTACTGAGTTATTGAGCACTGCTTTGAATTTGTTTGGCATACAATGGACCATGCCTTCTACCAAAAGACATTGCAAGGTTTATTAATTTTATTGTGCAAGGTTTATTTTGGCCTTTCCTAAAAATTGCGCTGAAATGGGGCCTTGTCGCTTTTTCCTGCTTCGCGCTTTCAGAAACACTGCTTATGGGAATCCATGTAGCATAGATGATTGGATGCTATTGGTAGAGAATCACACTTTTGCTTAGATTCTCTACTTTCCTTGTACCACTTGTTCCACGAAAAATTCCCATAATCAATAAAATTATTACTTTATGACAATAAGAACCTTTCTCAAAGCTAAGGACAGCCTTTATTTGGTCAGGCAGTTTCTTTTAGAAGACTGGTTCTATTCGTCTGCTCTAGATCCATAGTGTTCCTCAGGTTTATCGTTTTATCTTCTCAGTTCTCTATTATTTTATATTCTCGGTTTCTGAATGTATTCTTTCTATTCTATAATACCTTCTTTTCTTTTTGCTGTTGGTTAAGAAAGACCCTCCTCAATGCTATCACTCAGAGGCATTGATTTCACAAGCGAAACTTGTGAATTATTGTTTGAAATATTTCATTACTGTTGCTAGGTCATCTATTCCTCATATGTAGGGTCGATTTCTTGTTTTCAGGGAGGGCTTACACCTACAGATGTATTTGCTGTTGAGTGGGTTCAAAGTGGTAGAATTCACTTTGGAACGACTGTCACCTACTTTGGCTTTGTAAGCGACGGTAATTTGTTTATCTTTTATTTCCTAGTAGTTATTAATGTTATGCTCCACAATAACTTTTGTTATTTAAATTATTCATGTCATATGAACACTTTGTGGTTGTTACGTACTCGAATGCAGATACTTGAGTAGGGTAAGATAAGGAGTCAGACGCGAAAGAGGAAATATTATTGGATAATTAGGGGATGCATCACCTAGAACATGATTTTTTTCTATTGGTAAACCCTAGAACATGATTATTGATACTTGGATCTTTCATTTATAGTCTGAAATCTCTAATAAAAAACTATTAATAAATATGTATCAAAAAATCATAATTTACCATTATCACAGAAATTGTCCCAGATGACAAAGTTTACTAGGATTACTCGAAGAAGGAAGTCTATCGATATTAGCATTTGGTTACATGAAAGCACCTCAAGTTATGTGTTTGCTTAAGACTCAAGGCAACTCTTTTTTCTTTTTTGAGTTTTGTCTATCAAGCTTTCTATATCCTAATGAATTCTTTTAATTGTTTAATTTATTGTTATTACATATATGATGCATAATATCTACCTTCTCTAATATAATTTTTCTCCAAAATTATGAATTGGGGAATAATTGATAAATATAATTCTCTTTTTGGCCTTCCAACTGCGGGATTCCTGTTCCATCTTAAAGAGATGGTGCCAAAACTTGAGGGAAAATTTGGGACGCAACTAACAGGATTGATGTTGTAAGAGCATTGGTGTCTGACTATCACCAAAAAGAATGCATGTATTTTGTGTATGTGCTTCATAACTTGTCGCTTGACAAGCTGACATGTATCATGTAGGCTATGGAGAAGTTTCAACTGCACAATTATTATAGGTCTTGCCCTCAAATTCTTCTCAGATAGAACCAGAAATATCTCGTCAGTCATTAGTGGATCTTGTGAGGTGCCTTTGGGAGGGTATCCTCTTTGAAATATTAAACTGTGCTGTAACAGAAGATAAATAAAAAGATCATCACCCCATAATTTTGCTACACATAGTAAAACATTACTTTAAGTTGGAATCTTTTTCCTATCTTAAAACAGTGAGTCTTATTGACACTTTCCTCTTCTCCAGCATGATATTGCTGCAAAAACAGATGAGGTTTTTTTACTTAATTTATTGGTTGCTCTGTGGAACAAAATTTTGTTGCAGACAAGTATCGATTATCTTTGTTTTTGATGTCTCTGTTTCCGTTGGTTCTAAATATCTTTATTAAAAAAGTTCAAAATTTGCTGGCTGGTAATTGGTGCATATCTTGAGATAAGGCTCCTGGTTTGGATCCATAATAGTGAAGCTAGACACCTGCTGAGTCTTTCCTATCTTATCATTTATACATTTCGGCATTTCCCATCTCTTGCCTTTCTGCTCCTCCCTCTTTACATTACTCACCATGATTGTGCATTGTGATTAATGCCCATTAAGAGGTTATCTTTCCCAAATGGTTTTAACATTCATTCCTTATCTGAAGATTAAGCTTTAGGATACAGCACTGGGAAAGTATGCTGGCACAATTGTGCTGTAGGAGTTTTGCAAACGAAGAGCGAGAAAAAGTGACGAAGTCTGTGGGAAGTGAAAATCAAGAAGTGAAGCATGTGCTTCTTCGAAGTGAAGCACACAATCTATGAGAATTATAAAAACACCAAACATATTTAATTTAGCACTATAAAGTTCAAACTTCTACTAAAGTAACTAATTTCATTTCCAATATAAAATAATGCTGATATTAATATAACTCTTCAAAGTTGAGATTCAAAATAATCAGCCCCTTGTTAGGATCACTTTGCGCGTCATTGTCTAAAACACACATTCCTCTGCAGTACATGACTTTCGCCCATGAAATGATATCCCCTCCCGTCGCTTCTTCGATGAAGCGGCGACTTTCAACAACACTGTTGTGTTGCAAATTTTTGCTACCCCTATATACATTTACCATAAAGATAAGAAAGAAATAGATATAGTTAAGCCACCTAGAGGTTTTGAATTTTTGGAGATACTTTCTCAAGTTTCACAATTATACGAACTCCAGTTGTTGGAAACATACCTATTGCACTTCTCAAGTTGCAATGTTACTAGACATTAGATGCTGCCTTTTGTGGTGCTTTTTTTGGGTGGGTGGCGGTTACGTGGTCCAGATTTATGTGCCTTCTGCTCATGAAATTATGTATGGGTCTGATGCTGCTAAGCCTAAAAATATAGTGAAAACAAAGATGACATTGAATCCGAAATTCTTAACGTCCATGCCCCTCTTGGGGGCCTTGTTCAGTGCTGTGTGCTATTGCACATAGAGTTGGATTTGATGTTAACTTTCTAAAATTTTAGAGGATACAATGTTGTTAGCCTTAAATTTGGTGTGCGGTTGGTTGGTCCGCAGTTGTGTGCTTCTCTCAATAAAAATAGGTATAGGTCTGATGCTACTATAGCAAAAATATAGCGAAAAGCAAATAGGATGGTATTAAATCCAAACTAACATCCATTCCCCTTTTGGGGTGCTTTGTAGTGCTAGGTGCTATTGCAAGGAAAGAGGATATGGACACAATGTCAACTAGGATATGAAGTTGGACGTTAGGGTATCTTTTGGGAATTTGGGGGATACAACTGTGTTAGCCTAAGAGTTACAGTTCTGTCGTCTTCAAGTTAGACTGAAACCTGTCCAGGAAATAGATCCAGAGTTGCAGTGAACCTGTAGAGTTGATGTTGATGTTCCTTTCTTTCTTAAGTACAGATTGAAACTCGATCTAGCAAACATTTAGTATAGGAGATGTTCCACCCCTTAGTTGACCACGATCCAGCTTCTAACCAATCTCATGTTTGCTTCATTAGGGCAATGAGTTAGTCGTAAAGATCACAGTGGGATACTTTGGTGGTAGCAGATATATTGGAGCATTTATCCCATGGTGTTGGACCAACTTCCTTTCTTATCTTAGGTACAGATTGAAAATCAGTCAAGCAAACTTATAGAATAAGAGATGTTGCACCCCTTATTTGAACACGTTTCTAACAACGTGTCCTTCACGGATTCTATATGGCTTATGGTTACTTCTTGTGGGGCAATGGGTCAGTCCTAAAGACTAATGTCGGTTGTATTGGAGCATTTCTCCCATGGTCTTGGACCGACATGGTTCCTGCATCTTGGACCATTAGATCCTTGGAACCCACCTGATGTAATGATTGTGACTGCTGGGACCATGGAGGTCTAGGGTATGGGAGTACTTTGGGTTGTATTAGGGTATAGGACAAATTAGCGGTAATAGTTCGCGGATAGTCTGTTGATTGTGTTGAAATGGAAGGTTTACGTGTAACTAGGAGGGAAATTGGGTCGTGTAACATAATAAGCAAGGTGTTGTGCTCCTCTTTTATCTTTTCTACTTCCTACAAATAAAATTTGCAGAGGAAAATTTCATTCATCAAGCTTTGGGTTTGTCTTCATTAAACCAAGGCTCTGGTTAGTGTTTAGATTTTAGGGGTTACATTCCCGGTTTACTTCCATTGTTAGAAACCTTATGGGGTTCAAGTGCTAAAAGTTGCACCCAAGGGTGTGGCCTAGTGGTCAATGAAGTGGGTTGAGAACCGTGAGGTCTTCGGTTCAAATCCCAGTAGAGACAAAAACACTAAGTGATTTCTTCCAATCTATTCTAGCCTTGGTGGATAGAGTTACCTGGTACCTATTGCTGGTGGGAGGTGGCGGTTATCCCGTGGAATTAATCGAGGTGCGCCCAAGCTGGCCCGGACACCCATTATCAAAAAAAAGAAATGCTACAAGTTGACTTAGTAACTCTAGAGGTAGCATTTGACACTATTTTACCTGGGTCTGCTTTGTCACATTCTGCTAGCTTGTATCATCAGTATGCTTATTATTTTTGCCTAGAGAATTGGCATTATAAAATTCGATTCCGAATGCAAAAATGCTAGTGGAGGCTATTGCCTTGAAGCTTTTTAATGCTTGTGCAGTCCAAATTTATGTTTCTCAGCACGTGTTTTTTTTTTTTCCTTATCTAAGATGCATATGTGCAACTTGGGATATCCAGCATGACATTGCTTATGAATGGTAGTCTGCACCTCTTGATGCCAACTAAAATACTGGAGAATAGCTCTAAAGTGTGCATGGTTTGTTTGTTATAGCTGTTGTGCAAATTGTGATGACAGCAAGGATTTAAGATCAAGTAATTTTGAGAATGTAGTTGGTTGGTCTGGTGATTGAAAAGGTTGGCATGTCGGCGCCTGGGCTTTGGTCTAGTGGTGAGAGCGCAACGCGTAATGTGTGGGTTAGGTGCATGTCACAGTTTCGAAGCATTTTGCAAACAAAAGCCTGGTAGTTAAGTGGATAAGGGGTAAAGGGGCAGGCCTAACCGTGCGCCACTGGCCCTTGAGGATTTCTCGGTTATAAAAAAGGAAAAGTAAATAAAAGGTTGGCTTGTGTGTATGAATTTCTACTTTCCATTGCTGTAGCAGTATCACTAGTCTTTCACATGGATATTTTGTAACCGTATAATATTTTTATCTGAATTGCATATATTTTCAGATAGCTTACTTCAATTATCTATTGTAGTGTTGGAACTATCCGAGAAATACCAGAAGCGGTTTGGTCCATTACGCTACTTTGTTGCTGGTTTCCTCAAATTCATGTGCTTACCAAAGTACAGTTTTGAAGTGGAATATCTTCCAGCACTGAAAGAAGCAACTGGAGAAGGAAAAGCTTCGGTCATTGATATGTCTGAATTGTATACAGACATTATGAGAAGGTCAAGCAAGGAAGGGCTTCCCAGACCCTCTAGCTTATCAAGTATTGATTCAATAATGACCCCGAGTAGAATGTCTGGAGCAGACTTGGATACTACATGTAGTAGCACTGAGCCATCAGAATATGTGCGAGCCATTGATGCAAAATCTAAGCGTTTGTCTGCTGGACGGACTGGCAACACAACTTCTGAACCGGAAGTTATCCATCCTCAAGTTCCACATTCAGTAACCCCGAATTGGCCCAGGACTAGGTCCAAATCAAAAACAGATAAAGGATGGACGGGGTTGACTGCTGCAAATGACCCCACTAGATCTTCTTGGGCAAATACAACTACAAATGATAAAGAGGATATCTCATCAACAATGTCGGACCCGGGCCCAATTTGGGATACAGAACCAAGATGGGACACAGAACCTCATTGGAATATGGAAAATCCTATTGAATTGCCTGGACCAGCAGACGACACTGAAGATGCTGTGCGGAAGGATATTGTCCAGAAGCCTGCTGAAGAATGGGTGACTACCAAAGGTCAATTTCTTGGTGTCCTGGCATGCAATCATTCATGCAGAACTGTTCAAAGCTTAAGTTCACAGGTTGTGGCCCCAAAAGCAGAGCCTGATGATAACACGTTAGATCTGTTGTTGGTCCATGGAAGTGGAAGACTGAAGCTTATAAGGTTCTTCTTGCTTCTGCAAATGGGCCGGCACCTTTCCCTCCCATACGTTGAATATGTCAAGGTAAAGCAGCAAATGTCTTTTAGATGCTTTTACACATTTGTTCCTCGAAGGCAGAGAGTTTTTTAAGAGCATTAATACAGAATTCCCTTTTTGCACGGAGGCCATTACTGTATGGATATTTTCAAAACATCAATCTACTTTGCAAAGATAAACTGCCCCAAGATACTTAGAGTATCACTTTAGAGCTCGACCTTTTTTTTTTTTTTTGTTGTTGTTGTTGTTGTTGAGAAAATCTGGTTTATAAACTTTAATGCGGTTTTGTTGGTTGGTGCTCACTGACATCAAATTAAGCTTTGTTTCTATGAAATGCAGGTTAAAGCAGTAAAGGTTAAGCCCGGGAAGCACTCTAACAGTAGCTGTGGTATTGATGGTGAACTTTTCCCAGTAAACGAGCAAGTGATTTCGTCCTTGCTTCCAGAACAGTGCAGGCTTATTGGTCGCGCCCCAGGTAATTGCAGGTGATTGATGCGGTCGCTGTATATCTTCAATAGGTCTCTGCCTTCCGGCTACAGCATTCAGCTCTTTATTTGTCATTGAGGTCCTTGTAAATTTTGTCAATGTTGCTTAAATTTTTCAAATTATATGTCACCTTATATAGTATTAATGTGTACCCTTTGCCGTAACTTGTATTATTTGCCTTTTGAGTTGGCTTGGTATGAAATATTAGCCATGTTCCTTGTACTGGTTTGACAAAGCGTGTAAATTATTGGTTTGTGATTGTTGAGGAAAGAAATTTTTATTTATCTAACAGTTTCTTCTCTCTCCCCTTCTTCGCCACATAAACCCTAGCACCAGCGGGAAAGGAAACAAAAACAAAAAAGAAAAAGAAAAAGGCCTTAGGGAGAGGGGTGTGCTTCTAGCAATTATGAGTTGTTCTCTTGGCCTTGTTCAATAATTTGTTGAGCTTCTTCATTTTTATTTTCTTTTTCTTGTGGTCATGCAAGGCCACTTTGGTTGACGTGGTAAGTTTCGGAAAATAACTGTTGAATTAAAAGAGATTATATTTTAAAATGTTGTAAGGTTGAAAGATGTCAGTTCGGCAAAAAGGTTGCAAGTTTCTATTTACTTGTGTCTCTTCACGTGCATTCCTCTAAACCACATACTTAAAGATGAAAGGAAAAAAGGAAGGATCCACTCACATCTCATTCATAAGAGAAATCAAGAGGCTACTACAGCATAACTTTGTGGCAAACAAATTCAGTGAATTAAGAATTCCTTCATTTGAAATTGATTCATGACTTGTATCGAACAATATCTCAGATATCAATATTTACAGGGTCAAGACAGTAACAGGATCAAGGTTCAGAACGTATGTAACCACCCAACGGTCTCTAATCACATATATAGATCAGTCCAAGGCCAGTTTTGAATATAAGAATTCGTTATGTTTAGTTAGCTAGGTACTGAATACCGTATAGTAATTGAAACTATCCAAGCAAACAAAGACTTGGAAATTCATTACGAATATTACCTAGTGAAAATTTCAAAACACAAGCAACAAAATTGCTACTAAATTAAAAAGAGTCCTTCCATTCCTTCCTTGTATAGTAATCCTATGTAAAACCAAACCGATGATGCACAGATATTTCGCTGCATCTTTCATTACATATTGGACAATTAATTGGTTCAGCGTTTCTATCATTGGAGCTATCTCCTAATTTCAACTGCAGGTAACATCTTAAATGGGTTACATGGTTGCATGGAAGCAACTCAATGACACCCAACTCATTACCATCCATGAGAGGGTTTTCACAACACCCTGAATGCGTGCCGAAAACCGACCACTCCTTGCCTGGATCTTTCCAATCAGGAGGTAAATCAATCCGCACATTAGTTAAATCTGGCTCTGGAATACACCTGTAGAGCAACGGGATATAGTGGGTGACTTGCTCGCGACAACCAGAGCAACTTTCTCGATTGGTATTTTGTAAGAAGCAATCCCTGTGGATGACATGCTTTAGGTTGCACGAAGGGAAAATCACATAACGAAGCATTTGCATATGGTCAAGACAGATAACACACTTCTGGTTTCGTAACCACCCATCGAAGGACAATGCAGCCATTTTGAAATATGCTATGCTATTATAAAACTGGTAAATTTGTTTTATGGTTATGTATAGAAGAGCATGGGGTTGGCTAGGGCTTCCTTAGCCGTGGTTAAAAAAACATAACTAGCAGCCCTATAACTATAAGATAGTATGTGTTAATTTAGCCCTTGACAAAATATAGTCATAAACTTGTTAACAGTATAATATTTAAACAAAGGGAAGAAATCTCATGCCCGTCGTTAGCTTAAATTATGGAACCTGTGATTTTATTGAGCAATCTCTCACAAACAATCCCACGAATTTCTCTACGGAAAAGGGTCAAATATACCCTGTACTATCAAAAATAGTTAAGATATACTCCACGTTATACTTTCGGTCCAAATACACCCTCGTCCGATTTTTTTCGGCTATTTTTTGTTTAAAAACAAAAGAAAACCATATTTTTTCGGTTTTTACTATTGAAAACCAAAATCAAACCAAACCAAAAAGTGTCAATTTTTCATTTGGTTTTCCATGAACACTGTAGCAGTGGCGGAGCCAAGAATCATATTAAGGGGTGTCAAAAAATATAAATGTCGCGACCTAGGTTTGAACACGCAAACTTACATACACTTTTTGCAACCCCTTAAATGTGCGCTAAGCCTTCAACTTGTGTCAAGGGGTGTCAACACTAGTATACATACCTATAAAATCAAAATTCCACCTATCTATACAATGTAATTTTCCGGCGAAGGAGTGTTGCTACACCCCTTGGGCAAGGGTAGCTCAGGAAAGCGCTCCCTACAAAAGATTTTTTCATACCCAAGGATTCGAACCCTAGACCTCTTGTTAAGGGAGGAGCAGTCTCATCCACTGCATCACATCCTTTGGTGGTAGTATTAGTTGGTTCAACTTTGAATGATTGTTTTTGGGATTGATAATGTATTTTAAATAATACAATGAAGCCTAGAAAATCGAAGTAATTTTTAAAGATTTTTCTTCGGCGTTTCTGGCATGAATGGATAATTTCGTAAAAAGAATATATCTGAAAGAATAGAAGAGAAAGATAATATTTTTCGTCAAAAGAAAATGTTCTTCTTTTAACCTGCAAAATTGCATTGTATAAATATAAGAAGAGGAAGTTTAAATATTGTTTAACTAGAATATATTCAGACAAATAATCATGTTTATTTTGAAAATGTTACTTGTTTAGAACCAGCTGCAAATCGGTTAAAAAATATCTTTTCTTTCAAGATTTGAATTTAAAAGATAAAATAAAACAAATACTTATTTTCGCTATTAATGACTTTAGATATTATTTCAACCACCTTTATCTTTGCTTCAATTCCACTTGAGTTTGACTTGACTTGTCCATCGTTATAAGGCTTCTGAACCTTTGTAAAGTAACAATATATATGAAATATAACTTTTCTCAACTAGTCTAACATTAAAAACTATCACCAATTATATATACACCTTAAGCTCTTTATAAATTACTAGAGTATCACATTTTAAAAAACCAATATATATACCATTAAATTCCAAGATTGGAAGTAAGTTTAAAAACAATCTCAAGGATTAGTTGTATGACTCATTGAGATATTGGGCCTCACAGATTCCATTTATCATTTTGGATGCACTTCCCCTTCCCCTAATCCTTCATGTGAATAATTTAACCAATTATGTCACCTAAGGCTATCTTTTCCATATTTATCTTCCAAATTATGCAACTTGTCACAACTCTTGGACTTGTCTGATTTCGAACTGCTTATTCGAGATGTGATTTTTTTTTTTTGGTACCCATTTGCTAAAAATTGGAGGTCCTTTCTAACATTAGTTTATGTCAAGAAGAAACCCAGTAGAAGTTGTATATCCTGTTGGGCCATACTTTTGAGGGATCAAAGCATTTTTGAAAAAATATTTTTGAGTATGAAGCTGTTTGACCAAAATTTTGGTGAAGAAATTAGTGATTTTGAGTAGTAACATCACATTTTGATACGTGATCAAGATAGTTTTCATCTAGGCTAAGGTTGAGAAGCCCAAACCTCTTTTGATACAAACTTACAAGTTACATGCACTCGGTGTTTGCACGAAATTAATGAAACATACGTTTATCACTTAATCATTGTTAAATGATGTTTAACTGTACTTTTATTATAACTTCTAAAGTTAAATTGCTTGATTTTGTGTAAATATTGGGTGCGAATAAGTATGTACTCCCCTTCTACAGGAGGTGACATACACATAGCTTCTTGAAGGAATATTAATCATAAAAGAAATATATTTATATTTATAAAATCTATTAACTTAATGAATTTTCTTAAGATAATTTTTCTTAATTATCTCTTTTTAAAGAAATTTTAGTTAAACATACGTTATTTAATTCTAGAACATCAAACTTTTTGTACTTAGCTATTCAAACCACTAATTTTAAAAAATATTGTACAAATCAATCCAAACCTATAAAAGGAAAATAGATTGACCCTATTAAACCATAAAAAACAAATGAAAGTGCCTTTGGAGAAGGGCAAAAATGATATTTTCCATGGTGCTTTATAACTTTATGAAGGAAAATTCAATTACATGATAAAATATTGGGAACAAGAAAATTGAAAACAACCTTCCTTATTCTTTTTATTGCAATTTTTGTGAATTATTATATGATGATTTTGACCTAAGGATGAGACCAAATTGTTCAATGAAGTGGTCCGGATTTTAGAGATGAAAATTAAAATTCCTGTAATACAAAAAGATAATTTGTCTCCATCAATGTAAGTCTCTATGAACAGAGTTGTTCGATACATGTACCTCGCTATTGTCAAAAATGTTTTCAATATAATTATAACAATAACAAAATCACATAAATCTCTTATATTTATTAGTATTAAGGACCAAAATTACTTTCTTCCAAAGAAGAGTATATTAATTAAATAATTAAAGAGTTGAAAGGAGTGAAATTAGAAGACTTGCAAGAGAGGAGAATATGAAAAGGACAGGGAGGTGGGCCCCTTTGTCCGTACGTATTTTTCCACTCAAAACGGTATACTACTGCTACTATAGCAGCACAGGCATATACATGAAAATAGGCTACCTGTTGCTACCACTGCTGTCCCACTATTACATACACCAGAATATTTACATACACACCTTTGTAGTAAGCTAAAGAATATTTGAGAAATTTTCTAAGGTTTTTCTCTATCCCTCTCTGTGTGTGTTTTGAGGTAGGTGTTTTCATAGGTATAATTGATATAATGTAATGACCATTATGCGCACGTTACTATATACTTATTTATATTTGTCTGTGTTCTTGATATATTTCTTGTTTTTGTTTGTATGCTAGTTCTTGATAGATTGATTTTCCCTATTAATGACTCTAGATATTATTTTAACAACTTTAATCTTTGCTTCAATTTCAATGCCAATTGTATTTGATTTGACTTATCCATCATTATAAGGCCTCTGAACCTTTGTAAAGTAACAATATGAAATAGGGTAATACTTTTCTCACCTAGTCTAACATTAAAGGAAATAATTACAATATACACCTTCTTGAGCTCTTTATATATTATTCGAGTATCACATTTAGTTCCAATATTGGAAATAAGTTTAAAAACACTTTCAAGGATTAGTTATATGACTTATTGAGATATTCGGCCTCATAGATTCCATTGATCATTTTGGATGCACTTCATGTGAATAATTTAATCAACTATCTCAACAAAGGTTATCTTTTCCATATTTATCTTCCAAATTATGCAAATTATAATAACTCTTGGACTTGTCTGATTTCGAACTGCTTATTCGAGATGTGATTTTTTTTTTTTTTGTACCCATTTGCTAAAAATTGGAGGTCCTTTCTAACATTATTTTATGTCAAGAAGAAACCCAATGGAAGTTATATTATCCTGTTTGGCCATATTTTTGAGGGATCAAAAGTATTTTTGAAAAAATATATTTTAGAGAATGAAAGTGTTTGACCAAATTTTTGGCAAAGAAATAAGTGTCCTTTAGTAGTAGCATCACAGTTTGATACGTGAGCAAGATAGTTTTAGTCTAAGCTAAGGTTCGGAAGTTCAAACCTCTTTTGATAAAAACTTATATGCACCCGGTGTTTATATCAAATTAACTATACATGCTTTTATCACTTAATCGTTGCTAATTGTGTGCAACTGTACTTCTATGTTAACATCTGTAAAATTGCTAGATTAAGTGTAAATATTGGGTGCGGATAAGTATGTACTACCCTTCTACGGGAGGTGACATACACATTGCTTCTTGAAGGAAAAATAATCATTAAGGAAATTTATTTATATTTTTAAATCTATTAACTTAATAAATTTTTTAAGATAATTTTGCTTAATTATCCTTTTTAATGAAATTTAGTTAAACATACATTATTAATTCTACAACAAGAAAATTTTTGCACTTAGCTATTCAAACCTCTAAGTTTTAAAATCTTAAAAATATTGTACAAATCAATCCAAATCTATAAAAAGGAAAATAAATTGACCTTATAAAACCATAAACAAATGAAAGTGCCTTTGAAGAAGGGGCAATAATGATATTTTTCATGATGCTTTATAACATTATGAAGGAAAATTCAATTCCATGATAAAATATTGGGAACAAAAAATTGAAAAATTACTTATATTTTTGTGAATTATTATATGATGATTTTTGACCTAAGGACGAACCTAGCTAATTGGTCAATGAAGTGGTTTGAAATTTGGAGTTAAAATTTTAAATTCCAATAAATACAAAAAAAAAAAAATTCTTTCCATCTACATAAGCCTCCGCAGACAAAACTACATAACACACGCACACCACTATTGTCAAACATATTTTCATTATAACAATAACAATAACACATAAATCCCTTATTTATTTATTAGGGACCAAAATAACTTACTTCCAAATTAGAAGAGTGGAGTTTGAAAGGGAGTGAAATTTAGGAGAGTTGAAAGAAAAAGCATACTATATGAAAAGGACATGGAGGTGGACCCACTGTCCGTACGTTAAAAAAGGGTATACTGCTGCTCCTACTGTAGCTAGCAGCAACAGACACATAATAGGCTACCCCAACAAATGCATACACCAGAATAAATATATACACATCTTTGTAGTATGCTAAAACAATATATTCTGCCTTTCTGAGATCACACGGAGTTTATTTTCTAAGGTTGTTTTCTTATGCGTACCTGACTATATATTTATCTTTACGTGTGTCTGTGTTCTTGATAGATTTCTTGTTTTTGTTTGTATGAGATAGTTCTTGATAGATTTTCTTATTTTGTAGTACAATATGGGGTTTTGAAGAACGAATAGATACTACTATATACATACACATCTTTGCAGTAAGCTAGATTTCTTGTTTTTGTTTGTATGCATAGTTCTTGATAAATGTTCTTATTTCTACAATATGGGGTTTTGAAGAAGGATGTTTTTATGGGTACGTAAGGATCTCATGTGTATCTTTGTGTATATTGATTTTTTTCTGCATGTGCTAGCTAGTGGCCGGTGGTGGTTTTAATCTTTTGTTTCTCATCTTCCATTGTTACTATTTCAGTTTTTACAGAAAATAATGGTGCATTGGAAATCGTTCCGTTTTCCCTTTTGGTTAAAAGGGTTTTAAAAACCAACCATTATTATTGCTTCTTCATTTTCAGTGAGCTATTGGCTTCATACTGAAAAAAAGAAGAAGCTACTATTGGCTTCATTAGTTAGCCAGAAAAGGCAAAAAAAAAAAAAAAAAAAACTGTAATTATCAGTCTCTTCGTTTCTTTGAACTTTTAGTTGTGCTGATTACTACCCTTTTATTTATTGTTATAGTAAAGTTGCAGTCATTTATAATTAGCTATGGGATTTTGAAGAAGGATGTTTTTATGGGTAGTAATGATCCTCATGCATACTCATGACTGTATATTCATTTTTTTTTTTTTTTTTGCATGTGCAAGCTGCTAGTGGCCGGTGGTGGTGTGGGGTTTTGAAAATACATGGTTTTGATCTTTTGTTGCTGTTGTCTTCCATTGTTATCTCAGTTTTACAGTAACCAGTGCTTTGGAAATTGTTCATTTTCCCTTTTGGATAAAAGAGTTTTGAAAAGTAAACCATTATTATTGCTTATACAGATTTTCACTTGAGCTATTCTTGGCTTATTTGTTAGCCAGAAAAGGAAAAAACACCTTAATTTCAAAGCAGTTATCAGTCTCTTCGTTTCTCTTTGAGCTATATTATTTTCTTTTAGTGGTAAAGTTGCAGTCATTTAATGGTCAAAGAGTCGATAGTAATATTGTACCATTACTTACAGAGGAAAGAAATCTTTTGCAGGGGTTCTCTAGGACTACTTTTCCATTCTCTGGGGTTTTGAAAAACTGAGGTATCTTCATATCTACTCTCTCCCTCTATGTATCTATATGTGTGTGTATTGTATAGGTGGATTTAGTTGTTTATGGTGAGATTTGTAGGCAACAGACGCATACTAGGCTACCCCTACTCCCCTACAAATGCATACACCAGAACAGATATATACATACACATCTTTGTAGTAAGTTAAAACAATTCTGCCTTTCTGAGATCACAGAGTTTATTTTCTAAGGTTTTTCCTCTATTCCTCTCTCTCTGAGCTTGTGTTCTTTGAGGTGGGTGTTTTCATGGGTATAATATAATGTAATGATCATTATGCTTACCTGACTATATATGTATCTTTATTTGTGTCTGTGTTCTTGATATATTTCTTGCTTTTTGTTTGTATACCATAGTTCTTGAAGGATTTTATTATTTTTGTACTACAATTAATATGGGGTTTTGAAGAAGGATGTTTTTATGGGTACGTAAGGATCTCATGTGTATATTGATTTTTTCTGCATGTGCAAGCTGCTAGCGGACGGTGGTGGTGTGGGGTTTTGAAAATACATGGTTTTTGATCTTTTGTTGCTTCATCTTCCATTGTTACTACTCATTTCAGTTTTACAGTAACACAGTGCATGGGAAATAGATCCATTTTCCTTTTTGGGTAAAAGGGTTTTTGAAAATGAACCATTATTATTGCTTCTTCATCTTTCACTTCTTCAGTTATCTAGAAAAGGAAAAAAGCACTTTAGTTTCAAAGCAGCTGTTATCCGTCTTTTCGTTTCTTTGATATTTATTGTTAGTAGCAAATTAAAGTTGCAGTCATTTAATCTTATATTAGCCGTCTGCTTATCCTTCAATAGCTGTATTAATTTGTCTTAAACCACAATGCTTTAATTTTACAAGAATATTGTACTACCATTACTTACAAAGGAAAGAAAACTTTTGCAGGGATCCTCTAAGGTCTACTTTTCCACTCTCTGGGGTTTTGAAAAACAGAGGTATCTTCATATCTTCTCTCTCTCTATATATATATATGTGTGTGTGTGTTTTATAAGGCGGATTTAGTTGTTTATGGTGAGATTTTGTTTGCTCTCTGGATATGTGTCTGGGTTTTCATGCTTGAATCATATATATATATATATATATATGCATATAACAGTATTTGTAAGGGGAAAGAGTTTTTGTTTTTTACTCCCTTTCTTTCATATGATTTGATTTATTTTACTTTTGACTTTTGTTTGTATCAGTGTGTGTCTCTGCTTTAGTGCTATCTGCATGTTAAGTTGTGTGTGTGTCTTTAGCTCCTCATAAATGGAGTGTCTGTTTAGTCAACTTCTTGGTCCAGCCCATGTGCTGAATCTGTTTGCCAAAAATGGAAATCTTAGCTCTTTTTGGTCTATAACAATACTATCAGTCCAGCTATAAAGATCAATTATTATTTTTTTGATAAAACAATACTCGTAATTTTCTTCTTTGTACAATCTATATTATTCATTAATAGTGAAATTTGCCAAAAAGGGGATATGTTTGTCCTTTAGTTCTTTTTGCATAAAAGTGGAACAGGGATATGGATTTTCTCTACCTACAAAAGCAAAGAAAATTTGAATAGCTCATTTTTCTTAGCTGTGTGTTAGTTATCTTAGTTGAAGAAGGGGATTAATCAAGCATCTCAATATATATTTGTTGAATGGAATCATAAGAAATTAGAATGCTAATTAGGTAAACCATGTTTGCTCTGCATGCATGACTTCATGTCTCTACGTGTTTTATGGTTTCTGGCTTTCTGCTTCATGTTCTTTTCCTACTAACTAAGACTTTTTTTTATTTACTTTTTATTTTCCTTTTTGGATAAAGGGGCCAAAAGTATAGTACTATTTTATTCAAGTATACTCTTCCTTTGCTCTAGTCATCTTTTATGGAGCTTTATTGTGTGTTGTGGTTTAATGTTTTCCCTTTCCCTTTGTCTGAATAATAAATATTATGCTGTTTAGTATCATTTGAATATTTCTGTTACCACAGCAGTATCATATTATTTTGTTTTTCTTGTGTGTTTTACGGCACCAATAAAATTGTTGTGCATTCACTGATCATTAAAAATTTTGTCAATTCTGTACAAGTATATCTTCTTTAGGTCTAGTACTGGTAAATTCTTTGCGGGCAGGTGATTATAGTACCACTGCATTGTTTTTTCCTAGCTGCTTAATCTTACTAAACCTATAGTATATGTGAGAGAATTTCACAGGACCCAAAACCCCTAAGACAATGGGTGTAGTAGTTCAAGATCACTATAATGGACCTTTTTGGAAGCACTGAAAATCTCATGTAATTAATTTTGAGGTTTACAAAATTGTTTATGAAAGACTGGCCTTACCATGAGTTGGCTTTACTACTATATTAGAGTATGTGCCTGCCTCATCTTAAACCTTATGTTATTTGAGATCGTGCATGTTAATTAAATTAAATGCATTATCTTGTCCCTTCGTGTCTGGGTATGCGAAAGAATCTAAGCATCCAACTCAAAACCTGGTTGGAGTAATCCACTACCTTTAAAAACCTCTCTGAAGCCCTTACACAACCAAAATAAAATTCAATTGTGTACATTGTACAATGTTATTCTTCTTATATTTACTATCTGCAGTTTCCCCTAGCTTGAGCTACATATAATAGAGAACCATTCGTAGTTCTCTTCTTTTTCTCGTGTGTTTTACAGTACCAATAAAATTGTTGTCCAGTAAAGTTGCATTCACTGATCATTATAAGTTTTGTCAATTCTGTATTTTACTGTCATAGCTCAAGATTTATTGCAGTTAATTTCCTGAGAGATAGATGAAAACTAGTAATGATGCTACTAATTTCTCTTCCTCTTTTTCCCCATCGTCTTAATCTTTTTAGGCTCTTTCTTTTAGCATATTCTTTCTCTTTTTCCTGTTTTTCTCTTAAAGTTTTTTATGAGTGCCTTGATCCATAATACTTACAGACACAAGATTAAATTAGGAACAATTCTGTAGTATGGTTTTCAAACTCTGTTGGTTGTGTGGCACTCTTTATATTTGTATGCAATGATCAACCATATAAACAACTTTTGAACTTCTCTGTTAATCAGTGGTAGGTAACAGTTTGTTATCATGTTTGGATGTCCTATTCCATTTCATTTCAGCTCTCTGTTTTAATAACTTTGTCTTTCATTTGGCTAAGTGGAATTAATACAGGCCTTTCTTTGGTCTATGTATGTTCCTTTGTTTGTCTGTGCAAGCATATATGTTGAGCTTATGTTTCTTCCTCTTCTCAAATCTGTTACTTTTTCTACTTTGACTCCTTATTGATATGTAGTTGTAGTTGTACTATCCTATCTGCCATCCCATTTTGAAGCTTTTGCTGCCTGTATAAAGGGTTTGAAATCTATCCTTTTTTCCACCCCTTACCTGTAATTGACAATTCTCTGATTATAATTTATTTAGCCACAGATTGCAGCATGTCTGAATCTAAAGATGACAAAACTGAGCTTGTCTAGCCATAGTCCTTTATTGATATGCCTGGTAAAATTACACCATGTTACAACATTTTATCATATCACATCATTTTTTATTAGTAAATGTGAATTCACTTACTGCTCATTTAGAGCTATTGACAAACTGAAAGGATGTATAAAGCAGACTTGATTATATCTAGGTTTTGTCTCACCTGAAAGATGATACTGTATCAATTTATAAAGCTAATGGCACTTACAATTCCATTTACTGTTTCTTTTAATTTCTCTCTGAATTAATTAATGAATTGAGTTAGTTCCTTTGGTCTTCGCCTATCAGAAATGTCATCTTCAAAAGATGAAGCTACAACAACAAAGCCAAACCGTGTTTCGATGGCTCGACAAGGAGTAGGATCTAAAGGCCAAAAAATTCGCCTACTCACCAACCATTTTAAAATAGGGATGACCAACTCTGATGGGCACTTCTACCATTATAGTGTAAGCTCTCGTTTATTTATATTACATTCAATTTCATTGAG
Source organism: Lycium barbarum (assembly GCF_019175385.1). Taxonomy (NCBI): domain Eukaryota; kingdom Viridiplantae; phylum Streptophyta; class Magnoliopsida; order Solanales; family Solanaceae; genus Lycium; species Lycium barbarum. Next base: position 108,915,511 of record NC_083342.1, read on the forward strand.
CTGAAGTACAAAGTGCCATGCTATGATTGACTTGAATAAATTTCAAACTAAACTGGAAAAGAATGATCATTATTGCCTCAGGTTGCTCTATATTATGAAGATGGAAATCCCGTAGAGGTAAAAGGTATTGGACGGAAAATCCTTGACAAGGTCCAACAAACATATGCAATGGAGCTAGCCGACAAAGACTTTGCATATGATGGGGAGAAGAGCCTGTTCACAATAGGTGCACTTCCTGGGAACAAGTTTGAGTTTACTGTTGTGTTGGAGGATATCTCTTCATCATCTAGGTGCAGTTCTGAACTTCTTTTTGCATTTCTAATAGTAATTGCTTTTGTTCTAATATAATCCAATAGTATTTATCAACTAAAGTTTTGCTTAATGTGTATAGAAGCACTCGAGGTGGCAGCCCTGAAGGAAGCCCCAGTGAAGTTGACCGGAAAAGGTCAAAGAGGCAGCCTTGGTCCAAGCTATTGCCAACGCACTCCGAGGACAAGACTCTGAACAATATCAAGACGCTGTGAGAGTGCTTGATATAGTTCTGAGGCAACATGCTGCCAAACGGTATGGAACTGCTTATTTTCTGCTTTGACAACTTAATCTGATTTTTCTAAAACTCATGTGTTTTTGTTACAGGGGCTGCCTTATAGTGCGTCAATCTTTTTTCCACAATGAACCTAGAAACTTTGTTGAACTTGGTGGAGGAGTTTTAGGATGCCGGGGGTTCCACTCAAGCTTCCGGGCCACGCAGGGAGGCCTTTCATTGAACATGGGTAAATTTGTTATCCAGAAAATCACTACATTTTCTCATCCCCAAATCACTATCTTATGGTATTTGATGAATCTGCAGATGTATCAACCACAATGATTGTGCAGCCAGGACCAGTGATAGACTTCCTTCTTGCAAATCAAAATGCAAGAGATCCTTACCAAATTGATTGGTCCAAGGTAACTACTACTCATTCTCTTTTCCTTGCACCAGTAACTATTTAATTTTTATATTTGCTCCTCTCTCCAGGCAAAGAGGACGCTGAAGAGTCTGAGGATCAAGGCCAGCCCCTCAAATAGGGAATTCAAAATCACCGGCCTCACTGAAAGGCCTTGCAAAGAGCAGACGTCAGTTTGTTCATTATCAATCCATTTTGCCTTTCCATATTCTCTGGACTGATTTGCTATTGAGCTCATATTAAATCTCAGTTGTTTTGCATTTCAGTTTCATGTTGAAGCAAAAAAGTGGAAATGGGGAAGTGCAAGAGGTTGAGCTGACTGTTTATGAGTATTTCACTCATCATCGCCGTATTCCTTTACAATATTCTGGAGATTTCCCTTGCATTAATGTTGGCAAACCAAAACACCCAACTTATATTCCTCTTGAGGTACTAGACAATATACTTTTTACACTTAATATGTGCAGTTATTTTTTAAGGTTGTGACCTCACAGTTTTTCCTTCTATCTTGTTAGCTTTGCTCTCTGGTGTCTCTGCAGCAATACACCAAGGCGCTGTCCAATCTACAAACGGCTTCCCTTGTAGAAAAATCCCGACAAAAGCCCCAAGAAAGGATGAGAACATTGACCGATGTAATTTATTGATTCATATGTAGCTTGTTCTCATTTCGTTCAAGCTATGCATTTCACTATCATGTAAACTTGCAGGCTCTAAGGACCAGCAACTATAAGGCTGACCCTCTTCTTGGATCTGCTGGAATTTCAATTATTGATCAATTTACTCAAGTTGAAGGTCGTGTCCTGCCAACTCCAAAGGTGACATATTTGATGTTCAATGTCCTTCTGTTGTTGATCTCTTGTCTTTGTTAATTTCTAAAAGTTTCTCAAGTTGCACTTTAGATTATCGAATTTGAGTTTTTACAGTATGGCTGACAAGACTGAACATCTTTTATTATTTGCACTACAGTTGAGGGTAGGGGATAAACAAGACTTGGTTCCTAGGAATGGAAGGTGGAATTTTAACCAGAAGGTACATATCTTGCTCAACAATTTTTACTTTGTTCCCATGATTAGTCAATGCTAGTCCTTTGATTTTGAGTCTTATAACAACACAGCAATTGGTTGAACCGATCAAACTCGAGCGTTGGGCAGTTGTGAACTTCTCTGCCCGTTGTGATGTCCATAAGCTATGTATGGATCTACAGAGGTGTGGGAAAATGAAAGGAATGGTGAGTACCTTTCCAACTCTGGGGTGCAATATGTGTGTGTATAATCATATTTCTGCGTCAGTAACGTGTTCTATCATCTATGTAGTTTATCAATCCACCATATAATCATATCTTTGAGGAGAATCAGCAGTTCAGGCGCAACCCTGCTCCTGTGAGAGTTGAGAAGATGCTAGAAGCATTGAAATCAAAACTTCCAGCTCCACCTCAGTTCCTTCTCTGCATTCTACCAGAGAGAAAGAACTCTGACCTATATGGTTGCTTTCTTCGAACCAACTAAGCTTACATTTAAAATTTTATATAATAGTGGCTGGAGTATCTTTTTTAATTGTCTCTTTTCTGGCAATTTTCCCTATTGAAGGCCCCTGGAAGAAAAGGAATTTAGCTGACCTTGGAGTTGTAAACCAATGTATTGCTCCTACAAAGGTCAATGATCAGTACCTTACCAACGTGCTCTTGAAAATCAATGCAAAGGCAAGATTTGAATGGACAAAGTTTTTACACCCATTATTAGTGTCTCCTGATTTATTAAACACCTTTTCCATATCTGGTGCTTCTTTGCAGCTGGGCGGCATGAATTCGTTTTTGACTATGGAGCTAGCCCTTGTACTACCTCAGATTTCAAAAGTCCCAACTATCATTATTGGGATGGATGTTTCTCATGGCTCACCTGGACGAGCAGATGTTCCATCCATTGCAGCGGTAGTAAAAGATTATTGCTCATTTTTATACTTTCCTTACTTTCCCTGGTCTTATATGACACTGATTTTATGGATTTGAGATCACCAGGTGGTCAGTTCTAGACAGTGGCCCTTTATTTCACGCTATCGAGCAGTTGTCTGTACTCAGTCACCAAAGCTGGAAATGATAGATTCTTTGTACAAGAAAGTATCAGATACCGAAGATGAGGGACTTATCAGGTAGTTGCTGTCTCAGTGCAGTTGTTTGTGGTTAAATGTTTATATCTTTGTTGCTTAAGAAGTTTGTCCTGTATCCAGGGAGCTGCTGAAGGACTTCTACCATAGTTCGAACAATGTGAAACCTGAGCATATCATTATTTTCAGGTATAATTTCTAAAAAAACAAGTTAAGCAAATTGATTCAGTCTTGAACCAGTTGCTCAAATGCAGTTCTGTAACGGAACTCTGATATTGTTGTGCTTTTCAAGTCATATCTACATTTTGTGCAAAGTTTCCCTGTTCGTCACAGTCTTTTTTCAAGTTAACTTGAAGCAAAAACATAAAAACAATGGAAGATATTACTTTTGAGGGCTTTAATTTGTGTACATTCACTATGCTTTCAAGCTCTCTGATTTCGGGCTATATTGATTTTATAGACTTAAACTAACATATCATAGAACTACTCTCGAGACCTATATATATTTTTTGGTTTCTTTTCATTCCTGCTCATTAAAAGGGAATCATTGCTAATGATTAAGTTGTTGTCGATGTACAGGGATGGAGTTAGTGAGTCCCAGTTCAACCAAGTCATAAACATTGAGCTCAATCAGATTATCGAGGTTTGAATACGCAGTAACATCAGCTTAGTTTTTTCATGACACCTATTCCTTTTCTGATCACCAAATATGACCGTATTTTCTAGGCCTGCAATCATCTGGACGAGAATTGGTCTCCAAAGTTCACTGTAATTGTTGCACAAAAGAACCACCACACGAAGTTTTTCCAGACCAACTCACCGGATAATGTTCCTCCTGGTTTGTACTTCTAGCTACCTTGCTTGTATTATTAGTGGAGCATAATTTGATTTACTGTTTCTGTAAAAATTTCCTTGAAATATCTTCGTATGCCAGGGACTGTGATTGACAATGCAATATGCCATCCAAAGGCCAACGACTTCTACATGTGTGCTCATGCTGGGCCTATTGTGAGTTAGTAAATCTCTTCTTTGAGTTTGCTCCGCGATTCATATTAATTTCTCCCATAATAAGCTTCTGTCATCTTTTTGGTATTTAGGGAACAACAAGACCCACACACTACCATGTTCTGCATGATGAAATTGGATTCTCAGCAGATGACATGCAAGAGCTGGTCCATTCTCTGTCTTACGTGTAAGCAAGCAATCTACTTCTATGAATGAATGTTACTACTAGTTCAAATCCTTCCTTGAGAGGTTTATTTATCTTTTCTACTTCTGGACTGCAGGTATCAGAGGAGTACCATAGCCACCTCTGTTGGTAAGAATAATTATTATGTTTTACTAGTATTGTTTTTCCTGAAATTATGATTCTTTACTGGCTTTAAAGGTGTTAAAGATTGAACAACATCACATACTATTCCTCCTATGGTGATCTGATGAACTTTTCTTTTCTTTTCGTGCAGTTGCACCTATATGCTATGCCCACTTGGCAGCAGCACAAGTGGCGCAGTTTATCAAGTTTGATGAACTGTCAGAGACGTCCTCAAGCCATGGTGGAGTTACAACAGCTGGTGTTGTTCTGGTCCCTCCATTGCCTCGACTTCACAAGAATGTTCGCAGTTCCATGTTTTTCTGCTAAGTCCTACACCTGGAAATAGATTTGGAGAGAAAAACTACTCTTGGGGAAAATTTCTGGTTCTGTAATGATGAATCTTAGAACTCAGTATTATCATATTTTTTGTCAACATTTATCTAAGCCACTGATGGTGGAAAAAACTAACTTCTGCTAATTTCTGGTTATGTTGTGATGGATGCCAGATATATAGGTTATATGATAGAAATCTTTTAGGGAACTCTAGCTTTGCTATTTAGATGTAAGATTTGCTATGAGACAGATCAAATTTGGTGCATATTCTGAGTATCTTTGCTAACTTCATGTTTTTCCTCTTTTTTCTTTCATTGTGGTTTCGCCAACTACCGACTTTTTCTTTGATATATGACCCTCAAAAACGCCAAAATATCATCCTCAACTGCCAAAAACAGTATAAAGATGCTGAATGAAAAGTTCATTGAAATATTCTGGAAGCATTAGGGAACTAGAGGTGTTGAAAGGTTCTACTTCTTCCGTCTCAATTTATGTGATATAGTTTGACTAGACACGGAATTTAAGAAAGAAATGAAGATTTTTGAAACTGGTAGTCTAAAAACAAGTTATAGATATTTGTGTAGCCGTAAAAGGGGAAGTTTTTGGTTAAAAGTATTTCTAAATATAGCAATGTATCGTTCTTTTTAGTTGGGATGGAGGGATTACTATATTCTGACTCCGTAGTTAATCCAAGAATACTTGCATTCAGGCCAAAGATATCCAAACTCTAGTATTCTAAACTAACACATGACGATGATAACAAGTAGTACAACATGTACTACTACTACACCTTAATCCCGACACTAAAACCTGAAAATTGGAAACAGAGACTTTTACTTCATCAAGAATACTGCATTCCACTTGAACTCGAGCTAATCCATCTGTCATGGCAGCGAAAGCCACGAAGGACTGATGGAAACACACACTATGTAAGAATAATGCATACTTGAATCAACCACATTTGAGATTTATCATTGTTCCAAACATAAAAATAAATGAATCAAACCATGCTTTTCTAATAGCTTAAGAGTTTAGATCAGGTTATTGATTCACACAACATGACAGCTAAGCGAGCAAGTGGAGTTCCAAGTTGCAAACGTTCTTTTACGTGGCTAAAATTGTAGGAAATATTTTCCTTGAATCCTTTCATTACTTGAATTGGTTTATATACTAAATAGTAGAATAATATTCTAACCTAAAATAGGAGATTACATAATATACAAAATATTTCTAACCTAAAATAGTAGACTACACAATATTCTAATTAATATTTACTTAATCTATCACACCCCCGCAGTCGAAACGGGAGGTTTACGAACGCTGAGACTGTCCCAAAAATCTTCAAATAAGACCTGTGGTAGTCCCTTGGTGAAAATATCGGCAATCTGATAGTGAGAAGGAGCATGAAGGACACGAACCTGTTCGTGCGCAACCTTCTCACGAACAAAGTGAATGTCCATTTCAATGTGTTTGGTGCGTTGATGTTGCACCGGATTTCCCGAAAGATAAATGGCACTCACATTGTCACAATATACCATAGTAGCCTTATGAATAGGACAATGTAATTCCAACAGAAGATTGCGAAGCCAGCAGGACTCAGAGACAACATTAGCAACCCCCTATACTCCGCCTCAGCACTCGAACGAGAGAGGGTAGGTTGGCGTTTCGAAGACCACGATATCAAGTTATCCCCAAGAAAGACACAGTAACCAGACGTTGACCGACGTGTGTCAGGGCATCCCCCCCAATCCGCATCAGTGTAGGAAAGAAGGTCCGTAACTGAGGACGGATAAAGATGCAAACCATAGTCAAGTGTACCCTGAATGTAACGGATGATACGCTTAAGTGCATGCATATGAACCTGTCGCGGTGCATGCATGTGTAAGCATACCTGTTGAACAGCATAAGAGATATCCGGCCTCGCGAAAGTAAGATACTGAAGGGCACCTGCGAGACTGCGATAGTGAGTTGGGTCATCATAAGGAGCACCCGATGTGCCGCTCATCTTCGGTTTAGTATCAACCGGAGTAGAAGTAGCCTTACAAGAAGACATCCCAGCTCGATCAATGATTTCTTCGGCATACTTACGTTGCGAAAGAAACATGCCATCCTTATGTCAAGTGACATGAATGCCAAGGAAATAATTCAAAGAAGCCAGATCCTTCATAGCAAATTTCGAGGCAAGGAGAGCCATAATGGAGCATCTTAGAGAATCTGAGGAAACAGTAAGAATAATATCATCAACATAAAGTAGCATGTATGCCATATCGGACCCCTTTTTGTAGATGAACAAAGAATTGTCAGATATGCTGTTTGAAAAACCAAGAGAAGAGACATAATCTGCAAAACGCTTGTACCATGCTCTCGGGGCCTGCTTAAGCCCATATAAGGACTTACGGAGTAAACATACATAATCCGGATGAGTGGGATCTCTGAAACCCAGAGGTTGATGCATATACATTGTTTCCTTGAGCTCACCGTGTAGGAAAGCATTCTTGACATCTAGCTGATGAATAGGCCACTTCTTTGATAGGGAAAGACTGAGAACGGTACGAATCGTAGCCGGCTTGACCACTGGACTGAAGGTCTCACCACAATCAATGCCAACCCGTTGAGTCTTACCATCACCTACAAGACGGGCTTTATGCCTCTTAAAATCACCATTAGATTTTTCTTTATGAGTGAAAATCCATATAGAACGAATAACATTCACATTAGGTGGACGGGGCACCAACTCCCATGTCTTATTTTTAATAAGAGCATCAAATTCATCATCCATAGCCATTTTCCAATCGGGTCGCGAAGGGCGGTCACAGGGTTACGAGGGAGAGGGGATTTCATAACCATGGTATTCGAGTTAAACGTGTGTTTTGGCTTAAAAATACCATGCTGACTCCGGGTCACCATTCGGGACGGATTGGTAGAAGGGGGACGCTGAGGTGACGGTGGGAGGGGAATGCCAGCGGAGGGGAGAGGGGCAGCGGGCTGGGTGACGGCAGGAGGGGACTGGGCAGCGGGCTGCTGGGTCACGGTGGAAGGGGACTGGGCAGCGGGCTGGGTCACGGTAGGAAGAGGGGTAGATGAAGCCAAGTGATGCAACCATAATGGGGAAATGCCATCGTCCAAAAACTCATAAGTAATAGAAGTGGGAGAATGGAAATTGGAAAAGGGGAAGACATTCTCATCAAAAATCACGTGACGAGAAATAATGATTTTATGGGACGATAAATCATAACACTTATACCTTCTGTGATTCGTAGGATACCCCAAAAAGACACACGGTGTAGACCGGGCTTGCAATTTGTGGATAGTCAGAGAAGGAAAGAGAGGATAGCATAAACACCCAAAAACCCCGAAGATGAGAGTAAGATGACTTTCTTTGGTATAGCACTTGAAGAGGAGAAAAGTGACCTAATAATTTACTTGGTAAAATATTAAGAAGATATATTGCCATTTGTAAGGCGTGATGCCAGAACGAAGGGGGGAGAGAAGCATGAGCAAGAAGAGTCCGAGTGATATTATTGATAGAACGGATTTTTCTTTCGGCTTTCCCATTTTGTGAAGACGTATGTGGACAAGAAAGACGAAATGACATCTCATTAGACTCACAAAATTTCCCGAATTGACCATTATCATATTCCCTCCCATTATCACATTGGACATTTTTAATATGACGTTCAAATTGGGTATGAATGTGGGTTTTTAAAGCTAAGAATTTCGGATAAACATCGGATTTCTTAGCCAAAGGAAAAGTCCATAAAAATTTCGAAAAATCATCCATAAACAGAACATAATATCGATGACCCAATGAACTTAACACGGGAGAGGTCCACAAATCACTATGAATAATATCAAATGGCATCAAAGTTTCGGAAATAGAAGAATTAAACGACAACTTAATGTGTTTACCAAGAACGCAAGAACGACAAATACTAGAAAGACTAGATTTATTACATTCAATGCTTTATTAACCCTAAGACAATCTAAGATAGAATTTCCTGGATGACCCAAGCGAGCATGCCAAAAAGGAGAGGACAACGCCGCAAAGGTTGATGAAGTGGTGGTTGGATATTTGATGGTGGTGACCGGATAAAGATCTCCCTGACTATCACACCGCATTAGTGGCATCCCCGTCTGAAAATCCTTCACAGAAAACCCATATGGATCAAAATCAACAGATACAGAATTATCAGTAGTAAACTTCCAGACTGAGATTAAATTTTTAATGAGTTTAGGAGCATGTAAGACATTTTGTAAGGATAAAGGGGGTTTGGGGGAGGCAAACTAGTATGACCACAACCACGAATTGGAATCGAATGACCATTTCCCACAACAATACCATTATTTTGATTGCTCAAATTAAAATAAGACGTGAGATTACCGTCCGAAGATGTCATATGAGAAGTGGCCCCGGTGTCTATGCACCAATTTTGATCGGGCGGGTTCAAGGACATTGTGTGTATTGTGGACTCAATTTCGGTTGGAACATACGACCCGGAAGAAGCCACTGCCGCCGTGTAGAGCTGCTGAGCTGGAGGAGGGCCCAAAATACCCTGCTGCCGTGGCGGGACTAGAGGCGGACGAGCCCAAGAGGCTGTCGGGTACGGGCAGGGGGGAGGAGCTGCCCAGCGGGGCTGGGGGACCCATTACCAGTGGCCAAACTGCTGCTGACCGCCACTGCCGGTAGTCCACTGCTGCTGACCGCCGCTGCTTCGAGCAGAATTATCGTGGCCACCGGTGACTTTGCCGCTGCCTGAGCCGCGGCCCGAGCCCCCTTTACAGCCAGTTCCAGAATTTTGGCCGCGGGAATTTTTTGATTTCCCTCGGCGTGAGTTTGTGTTGTCTGAGGGGAGTGGCGCGTCGTCGATCGAGGCCACCATAGCCGAACCAGACCCGTGAGACACTATAGCCGCAAGTTCACGTTCTTCCAAAAAAAGGGAAGACCGAGCCTCAGTGAATAGGGGGAGCGACTTTGCATGGCGAATTTGTGTCCCAACTTCTTTGTACGCTTCAGTGAGACCCGAGACCAGTTGAAGGACAAGGCGGCTATTCGTCACTGGAGCCCCGACGTTTTTCAGTTGATCGGCAAGGCTCTTGAGATGTTGACAATAGGCGAAGGCATTGGGAAAATCCTCCATACGAGTCGTCGTGAATTCTTGTTCAAGAGTCACCGCACGAGAAGTTTGATGATCTTGAAAGATATCACGCAAGCGATCCCAAACGTCCATGACAGTAGCGTCTGGTTTGATGATAGTGTTTAACAGATCATTCGAAATTGTCGAATAAATCCATTGAAGCACAGTGGCGTCAATGGTGGTCCATAATTCAACTTCCTCATCAGTTTTGGAAGCCGGCTTCTCCTTACCTTTGGGTGGAGGAATGATGTGACGAAGGACCTTGTGAGAACGAGCATGAATTTTGAAAAGTTCTGCCCATGTACCGTATTGTGAATTTTCCATCTCAAGAGTAACAGAGATGTGATTCTTGATATTGGAGACCGCGAGGGCCGGGTGGAACGTGGGCTTAGCTGGGGTGGTAGGTGCGTTGGCTATGGGAAAAAGATAAGGGGGGGGGGGGGGACGGCTTAGTGGAGGAAAAATAGGGATTAGGGCGTAGCGGAAGGAGGAAGAAGAAAGAAATCCTAATCTGATACCATGTAGGAAATATTTTCCTTGAATCCTTTCATTACTTGAATTGGTTTATATACAAAATAGGAGAATAATATTCTAACCTAAAATAGGAGATTACATAATATATAAAATATTTCTAACCTAAAATAGTAGACTACACAATATTCTAATTAATATTTACATAATCTATCAAAAATAATAGAATTTCAATCAAGTTCTTTTTAAAGATTTGGATCCTAAAAAAATTACACAATTGCACAAATAATAATTACACCTAAAAAGAAATAAAAAATTATAAAGTTGAGATAAAATATGTGCAGTGTACTAAGAAGAAATACCGAGCTTGGAATATATAAACTATTGCATATATGTGACAGTTAACTATTGAAATTTTTGCCACTTGGAAGCTGATTTATCAATTTTTCATCACTCTTGCGCACCTAAAAGAGAGTGTTCTTTCCGTGTCAGTGTTTAGGAACGGTGAGGATGAAGGTTATCAAATCACTAGGTTCGGAGGTAAATAGGACCAACAATAATTCAACTATAAACGATAAAAGGTGTCAAGTTTAGAGGCTGCAAATTTTTAAGCCTATCTAGAACAATGAAAATGAAAAACACAAAATTCCTCCATAAAGCACCCATCAAGGATACTGTACTAATGCATTTCATGGTTTTAATCATGTTAACCGGATAAACTGTAATGTTATATATTGTCAGCTTGAATCGTAAATAAATGATTCAGACTTGATATATATTGACTAATGTATTTTTTATATTCAATTGAATTACGTCGTAAAATTTAAAAGCTAACCATGACATATGTTTAGATTCGTGTATGTTTTCGCTTACCTTGCTAAAGCCACATTTTATAAGAACATGATAAGATATGAATGTCCAATTTGTTTGACATTAGTTTTTTATTTGTTCTAGATGGATTGCAATTTATTACTTAGAAAGTGACTTTGCATTTGCATTTCGTTATCGATATGATCTGTTTGCAGGCTTCAAAGGATAGAAAACGAACTATTTGGTATAACAAATTTGTATTTAATTCAAATTTGGTTTGTGTTAAAGATCTTTGGCTATTCCTAAATTTATGTTTAGTCAAACTACAAATCAAATCATTTAGGAATCAAGGACGAGACTTTTTGAGTTGGTTCCAGTATATACTTTAGGAATAAAACACAATTTAAAATAAAAAATCTTTTACGAACTTGTTTTGATATATTGGTTACTGGAATTTTTTTTTAATCAAGAGTATTGTTGTATCAAGATATTGCAATCTTTCTATCATAAATTAAAAAAAATACTGTATTACTTTATTTTTAGGTTACCACATCAAGCTTATTATGTAAATTTACATACTCCATTATCTAAGTCTCACTTAATAAGATAATTGATATACTTTTATGGGAAAAGGGTCAAAAATACCCCTCTACTTTGGAAAAAGAGCTAAAAATATCCTCCGAACTTATTTTGGGTCAAAAATACCCCTCTCATCCTTAAAGTTTTCAAATCTACCCCTGTCTTGGCGGAAATTATCCCCCAAAATAACTCAATTTTTTTTTAAACCCGCTTCATCATTTAAACCTGACACAACTAAATAATAATCCATAAGATTCCCTTATTCCCCCAATTCCCTCAAACTTCAAACTTACATATTGGGGGTATTTTTGATCCAAAATAAGTTCAGAGGATATTTTTAGCCCTTTTTCCAAAGTAGAGGGGTATTTTTGATCCAAAATAAGTTCGGAGAATATTTTTAGCCCTTTTTTCAAAATAGAAAAATATTTTTGATCCTTTTCCCTACTTTTATTTAGATGATAAGAGGACAAGACATATCATTTCATTTTCCTCAAAAGTTACAGGAATTAAAAAGAATTCAATCAGCCTTACATATTCGTACTGTTTGTTTAGAAAGTGAAGACTTCCTAGTTCCTACCAGCAGATAGCTAAACATGCATCACGTGAGTTGTACTATGCCGTTCAGCATTTGTACTTAGATTAAAAAAAAAAGAAGAAAGAAAAACCCCTCAGTAAAGCTTCCGTCTTCTTCCTCAAAACTCAACTATTAACCCCCACCCATCCCCCTACCATTTCCTTTCTCTCTCTAAAACCCTCTTTCGCTCTCTCTCTAGTGGATCTGCAATTCCCATTAATCAACCCGACCCGACCCGGATTCAAATAATCCCAAATTTTGAGGGTTTACTTACAGTTAGTGATTATTATTATTATTATGAGAGTACCTTGTTGTTCAGTTTGTCAGAATAGGTATGATGAAGAGGAGCGTTGTCCTTTACTGCTCCAATGCGGTCATGGATTTTGCCGAGAGTGTCTTTCTAGAATGTTCTCAGCTTCACCAGATACTAGTTTATCTTGCCCTAGGTGTCGCTACGTGTCCCTTGTGGGGAACTCTGTTACTGCCCTTAAGAAGAACTACGCGATCCTTGCTTTAATTAGGGATTCCAGGTATTCAAGTGATGATGAGGATGAAGAGGATGCTGAGGGTAATGTTGAGGATGAGGAGAATAATGATTCCAGGCGAAGGCATGGGGCCCGCAATGCGTCGAGTTCGGGTTGTGGTGGTGGGAGGATAGAGGTTGGTGCACATCAAGCGGTTAAGTTGATTAGGAGGATAGGTGGTGAGTCTATGAGGCCTGGGGTAGAAATGTGGGGGGCAACGATTTCGGGTGGTGGAAGGCGGTGTAGGCATAAAGTGGCGGTGAAGAAAGTGGGAGTTGGAGAGGAAATGGATGTGGAACATGTGGTATGGGTGCAAGAGAAGTTGGAGAAATTGAGGAGGGAATCTATGTGGTGTAGAAATGTGTGTGCTTTTCATGGTGTGACTAAATTGGATAGAAGCTTGTGTTTGATTATGGATAGGTGTAAAGGGTCAGTACAGACCGAGATGCAGCGGAACGAAGGGAGACTCACACTTGAGCAGATTCTGAGGTAAAAGTTTAGATCTTTTTTTCTTTTGTGTTGGATAAAGGGTTAATCTTGTTTCCAATTGATCCATTAGCTTGTTGATTTTGTTGTTCCAGATTTTGGAGGGTTAGTAGAGAATTGAAAAAAAAAAAAAAAACTGTAACTTTTGTGTAATTAGAACTCTAAATTATGGGAAAACTACCACATGTGCTTTGTAATGCTCCTCAGGAGCTGAAATGTTGTTACTATCTTGCACATGATGTTTTATATACCCAAACCTTGAGTAAATACATGAATTTGTAGCTAAAAGATAACAAGAATGAGAAAAATAGTAGCATTGCCTAGGTATTGAGGAACAAAGATACAAGTTCACTATATGAATTCTTTCTGTTTACTGACAAGAAATCAAATGAGCTAAAACTACCATGAGGGAAAAGCTGTTACTAGCATAAACAAAGTGGAAACGAAGGGTTGAATTGCAATATCCACTATCGAGTATCAAGATGTAAAAGCAATATCTGCTCACAGAATGGAAGAGAAACTGCTGACTTCTAAGTATCCTAGGTGTCTTTCTTATGATTTTAATCAAGAAGTAATGGAGAACTAACTTTTAGTGTAAAAGGTAGCGGCTGAGGGGTTCCCTTGTCATCATCAAAAAAAAAAAAAAAGACTAACTTTTAGTGTATGACAAACTTACTTTTGCACTTAAGATAATTCAATAGTCCAAGGCCACATTATTTGCTTGAGATTGTCTTTGCAGGAAAATTCCTAGATAAAAGAAATTTGCCACGCTTAGATTAGTATCACTATACTAACAGCATTGCCAGTAAGATGCTGATATATAGGTAATAATGGTGTCCGGCTTAGCTTGTGCACACTTGACTAATCATCGAATACTTGCTACCTTCCCTCAACAAAGGTATATGGTAACTATATTCACCAAGGCTTCGGTAGACAAAAGAAATTACCTAGTATTTTTTCTTTCTGGTGAGATTTGAACCCTGGTCTTTCATGGTTTATCCCACTTCATTGACCATTAGGCCGCACTAAGACGTTGATATTTATTTTTGATAAATGATAAGTTCATTGATATGGTGGGGACGAAGACACCGGCACAAAAGTTTCTATACAAAAAATTGGTGAACCTACACCAAGACATTGTTCTCATAAATGACACCCAGTCGTCTATGCTAGTTGGGACCTTGTGGGTGCGCTGAAAGTTTACCAGAAGCGAAATTTGTCCTAATTTGTACAAAGTGTATTCTCCATCCCAGCAAAACTCTCCGGTCTCCTTCCATTATACCCTCATTAGTGTCAAAGGAGATAAATCCGATGCTGGCCATCATTTTTTCCTTTGTCTGAAAGCCTAATTGGACATAACGTCTTGCAACGTTGCTGGCATCATCCACTGAATACCGAAGAGATTCATTGCTGCCCACCATAATTGGCTTGCTTTCTGACAGTGTATCAACTGGTGATTCAAATTCTCCTTAACTGCTGATATGTTGCCAGTTTAGTCGTTATGTCTCGGACTAATGACAGATTTGTTGATACTTGATACTACACCATTCATATCACTACTCATCTTGTTATTATGCTGTCAAGATAGCGTCTTAAAGTGCAACAAAATGCAGATCTTGACAGTTCACTTGTGTATTAGTTGATACATCGTAATGTAGCTTGATCCTTCAAAATGCAGGTGCAACTCTTCTGTTTCACCACATAATATCGAACATAACTAAATCAAATATCAAACTGAGAAATGTATGCCAATCTGAGAATGCTTAAATGCGTTATAACCATCTACCTCGTAAAATACATGGTTGAAATTTAAATTTCATTCTCCAAGGACAAGTGACATGGTAAATATTCATTGAATTTTTTTGATAATCAAAAGATCAGTTTGGTACATATCTAGTGAATTTCACCTGAAAATTTAGGCCCCCCCTTCGTTCCCTCCAAGTTTTTTCAAGTGATTTGAAGGATGCTTTGGCACAAAGAAGTGGGGATTCTTAAGAATAAAAAATAAGTGGGATTGTGCACAAGCATGTCTCATTGTGCTTTGCTTGTGCAATGTGCACACTGGGTATGTTATTGTTGTGGACTGGGGGTTACAAAAGTTTGTCCAGATCTGTAACTATCTAATCCTGTTTTGATGCTAGGAAATTTAACAAAATATCTATATCATATACATTCTTGAAGTTGCACCGTATAACTAATTGGTATAAGCACCTATATTTTAACCATTTTGTCATCCTTTTCTTCAAAGGATCTGTTGTTTCTTTCTCTCCAGATTACCCACAAAATGTTGAGTGGAATAGTGCTTCAGATCTTTTCTCTGTCCAGATTCCTTGTGTTCCAGCATTACAGAAGATCCTTGACTGACTTGTGCATGGTTCAATGAAGTCCAAAAATGTTTAAGGAAAGTCCCCATGGGTGTGGCAGTGTAAGGCAGAACGGAAATAGCTGGTCAGTGTCCCCACTAGCTTTACCACATAGGTTTAATCTGGTGAAAAGTGATAAACCCTCCTTTGCAGACTAGTCTGAGTGAAACATGCATAGCGGGTAGCTATCCAGGTAAAACATGCCACTTTGTTTGGAGCATTTTTTTTCCGTATCTTCTTCCAAGGCCATTGGTTGCTGGTACGAGGGGAAATTAAGACCGTCATGGACAACTTTCAGTGCATAATGCACACTTAATCTGTGCTTTATTGGCCATCTAGCGGGTTTGGCTTGGTCATTTGACCTCTCAATGGGGGCTCAAATATGTTTGTCGTGTAAATGCTTGCTGTTACCCTGATACTCTTGGTATCCTTGGCTTTTACAATGAACAAACCTTGAGAGGCAGTTATTGTATTTTTGCTACTTTTGGTATACTGCTTGTATACAGGAGAGTTTCCCTTTATTAATAAAATTAATTACCTTGCAGAAAAACAGTGGTGGGGGGCAGTTAAGCAATGAGATTGTTTTTTTTTCATTGATCGGCTGAATTGTCCATTATTGGACAGGGAAGCACTTTGGAAATGCTGCCAAAATCACAAAAATAACAAAGAGCAGAATACACAATGCACAAATATCTAGTAGATTTACATTGTACATAATTAAGGTGCAAGAGAGTTAGTGGACTGCACAAACTCTTCAGTCCCTTCTGCGTTCTCTTCTTTGTTCCTAAAAATAAGATTGCTCTGATATTTAAATATCACTTTATGGATATAGGTTAGATAATAGTTAAATCATCTTCCATTTTTTTCTTTTGATAATGGAGAAATCGCCTGTGGCCTCATTTGCGGACCGACCCCATTTTGTGAGGTATCAGTAGGTTTGAAACTCTGAAGTAAGTGTACTCTACCCATCTTCAAACTAAAATACTAGGTTTTGTCCAAGGCAGAGTTCAAACCCGTGATGCGCGCTAAACCTACACTTCATGTGTTGCTTCTTAACCGTTGAACCGAAGCCCAAGGGCAATCATTTCCATTTCTTTGCTTGAACAAAGTACACAAGGGGCAGTGACTGTGAGCCCACCATTTTCAACTTCTGCCCTCTATTGGCCAATTCACATTTCAGACCAAGAAGCAACCTGCTTGGATGGATAAAGACATTACTGACTGTTATCAAAAAGAGAGTCAAAAACCAATTAACTGTACCTCAATTCTGAACTAGTTCGGTTTGGCTATATGAGGCTTCTATATCCATTCCCTTTTTTTGGGGAAGGAAAAGAGTGCAAAACCAGCCAAAACTTTTTTAGCACTTAACTGTATTATGAAAGGCGGTTAACAGTCCCTCATTTACTCTTTCGTACATGTATTGCCAAGTAGTCTTTCCCCACTCTTTTTTGCAAATATTGCCAAGGACAACTTCTGTTGTACTTATGAAAGGAGAAAAAATAGGGCAGCTTATAAGTGCTGGGCCACAAATACAATTTGGAGGCATCTGTTCCAACAAAAGGGTTGCCATGGCAAAGATCTCAACTCTTCATTGTGCAGAATTTTTTATTTTAGTAAGATTTGACATAGAAGACGCATCATTGGATCCATTCCAAATGGGATAACCAGTGAGTGATGTAAGCTGATGTTGAGCTTGAGGTATTTTCCTAATAATAATTCAGTTCTCTGAGAATGATGTCCAAGAGTTTACATGTGTGTTAATGATGAGATAAATTGTAACCCTAGCCTGTTTATTAGGCGCGAAAGCATAAAGCTGGGGGGAAGGTTCTCCATAGAAGTGCAAGACCCTGCCAACAAGCTTTTAGAAGCTTGTGTATGGAATACGGTTGACAAACTCAGTTAGATAATTTACAAATCCTTTCTGCACTTCTATCGTGTGGGAGCTCCGGAAGCTCTTCAGTAGAATCTAAACCAATCACCAGTGTTATTCAATTTAATTATGATCGATTTCATCCGCCATAACTGAAAGGTTTAAATAATAAGGAAATGAATTTGGTTGGATATGTTGTAACTATCTAGAATTTTAACTGCTTGAATAAAATTTTCAAACTTCGAAGCTTATCAAAAGTCTAGCTTACAGATGCTCTAGAGAGTCAGCAAGGGTTCAATTCCCACCCAGTGCTTCCCTACATCCCTTTTCAACTCTTCCCGAGGCTCCTCATTGGAGTCCAGTTTACCGAATCTAGTCATTTTTGTATGAGTACTCTGAGGATGGTGGCTTTAGTGTTTCATGTTTCTCCTAACCTTGAATGTTACCTTTTCAAAAAAAAAAAAAGTATCTCCTAACCTTAATGTATTATCCCATCTTAAATCCAGATATGGAGCAGACATTGCGCGTGGGGTGGCTGAACTTCATGCAGCTGGTATTGTTTGCATGAATATTAAGCCGTCCAATCTTCTTTTAGATGCAAATGGTCATGCTGTGGTATCTGATTATGGGATTCCAGCAATTCTAAAGAAGCCTGCCTGTAGGAAAGCTCGATTGGAGTGTGAGTCCGCAATAACCCATTCTTGCATGGATTGTACTATGCTTAGCCCAAACTACACTGCTCCAGAAGCGTGGGAGCCTGTAAAGAAATCACTTAATCTTTTCTGGGATGGTGCCATTGGTATATCTCCAGAGTCAGATGCCTGGAGCTTTGGTTGCACATTGGTGGAAATGTGCACTGGTTCTATTCCGTAAGTGACAACTTATATTTCTTTACCAACTACTCACTTCTATTACGTTTTAGCGTATAATTTCTTCTATTCCATATGATTTACTTAGAGAACCCTTTGTCATTCTTATGCAGCTGGGCTGGCTTAAGTGCAGAGGAAATTTATCGGGCTGTTATAAAGGCAAGGAGACAACCTCCTCAATATGCAAGTGTAGTGGGTGTTGGAATACCGCCAGAGTTGTGGAAGATGATTGGTGAGTGTCTGCAGTTCAAGGTTTCCAAGAGACCAACCTTTAGTTCAATGTTAGCCACATTTCTTCGCCACTTGCAAGAGATCCCTCGAAGCCCTCCTGCCAGCCCTGATCAGTAAGAACATTTAGCTAAGCTGATATTTTGTAGCAGAATTGTCATATGAATATGGTTAGCTGTTGGAAGGTAGCATTTAATACTTAATTATCTTGCTTCTTAGATAGAAGTTGCTGCAGTGTTTGTCGTGTTCCTCATTTCTGATTGTTAATTATTAATGTTTAGCAGTTTCTTTCGAGTTTAATCATTGGCCACTCAGATAAATGCTGATTATTATATGTTTAAAAATGCAGTAACTTGCAGTACTTGGGAACGAATGGTGTAGTACCTTCTGCGGCATATCATGTGGAGGTTTCTCTTGATGATCCCAGTCTTCTACACAAATTTGTCTCTGAAGGCAATGTGAATGGAGTTCGGTAAGCTTTGCCGTGTTTCTTAGGTGGTAGGATATCCTATTTTGCAAAATTAATCGAGAGATTACCAGAAATTTTAAGTTTCATAATGTAAAAGCAAAAAGTAAAAAGTAAAAAAAATCAGGTCATCAAGATTTTTCAAATTTGGGAAGGGAATTTACAGAAGTTACTTTTGCTTAATCACATATTCCTTCAAGAAATTTCAGGAACATTATTCCCTGAATCGTCTTTTTACAACTTCTGGCAGTTCTCCTGAGAATCCTTTTTCTATGTACTTCATCTCTTTTGCCCTTCTGAGTGCAGAGACTTGCTAGCGAAGATTTCAGGACAACGTATTAGCACTTTACATTCTGTACTAGAGGCGCAAAATGCTGATGGGCAAACTGCTCTCCACCTTGCTTGTAGACGAGGAAGTGTGGAACTTGTTGAGGCCATTCTGGAATACTCTCAGGCAAATGTGGATGTTCTAGACAAAGATGGTGATCCACCCCTTGTGTTTGCTCTTGCGGCTGGATCACCTGAATGTGTTCGTGCTCTTATCAGGAGGCACGCCAATGTCACATCTAGACTTCGAGAGGGCCTTGGTCCATCCGTTGCTCATGTCTGTGCATACCATGGCCAACCAGATTGCATGCGTGTAGGTCTCTTCGTCCTTCTATGTGTTTGTTGAGAAAGATGCTAGGCTAAAACTAAAATGTGGGGGACAAATGGAAAGTCTGGCTACCAAAGAGATAAGATGAATACTATTTTAGATTATAAAAGTAAAAGTAAATGGCTTCAGAGGAGGTGCAGGTTCAATTTCTCATTCGTCCTCTTGTCCTTCCCCTCTTGGCAATCCTCCTCTACCCGTTCTATTATTAAAAGTAAACAAAACAAGGTAAAAGAGGTTCTGTAGTCCAATATGAGATTCTTGCTTGTTCACTGATGAAACTCCCTGCTTTGTATTTCAAATCTCAAAGGTTTGTCCTCAGCAAGGCCTATTCTCAACCCAAAAAAAAAAAAAAAAAAAAAAGGGAAGAGGAAGAAGACAAAGCATGTTAATAGGATGCTGTTTTGTTTTATCCTTCTTTGGAATAGAAATCTTTGGTATCTGTTGGTTGTTACTTATTATGTTAGTACCTATCTAACCTTTTTATGTTTCCTTTCACAGGAATTATTATTGGCTGGGGCTGATCCGAATGCAGTTGATGATGAAGGTGAATCAGTGCTTCATCGAGCAGTTGCTAAGAAATATACAGACTGTGCTAAGATCATACTGGAAAATGGAGGCTGTAAATCGATGAGTATCTTAAACTCCAAAAATTTGACGTAAGTGATTCCTATTCATTCTTTCAAATGTTTTGTGAAAAAAAAAAAAAAAACTCTAGTCGGGGGGTAACCCTATAGCTGGGGAGGCTGGAAAAAGACTAAGATAAAAAGCAGGTTGGAGAAAAGTGCAAAATAAATCTTAAGTCAAATCACAGGAAAACAGTATGAGAAGAGATCATGGTGGTTGTGGGATTTGCAGATTAGAAGTACATGTTTCGAATTTATGTCTCCCGAGGGGTAGAGTATCATCTTATGTCAGTCAGATTTGTTAATTCATCCAAAGTGTGTGTATATATCAAGGGAAATCATGAAGAAAAGAGCTCAAAGTTTACTAGGAAAAGCATGGCTCTCCTTTGCAAAAACGATTTTGTGGTCCACTTGTTTGACTACTGTTGTTTTTGATGGAAAGAAAATCGAGTTTATGACCTCTTTAAGTTAAGAACGGAGCTTGAAGTAAATTTTTGGAGCTGATTAATCATATTAAAACTTTTTAAAGGTCTCTGATGTGGTCCCTTCTGTGTATTTAGAAGGTGCGTTATAATTGATTTAACTGTTGAAGTGTCGCTATTATGTTTTAACTGTATTTATCTATTTAGGGTTCCTGCATATTGTCCGTAAGATAATTTTAACTCTTATTAGTCGAAGCAACATGGGAAGTTACTGAGTAATTTGTCCTTCGTTATGTTTCACTGTTTTAATTACTCAAATATGTTACTCAAAATCACCCATTCTAAAAAAGTGACTTAAAATCACAGTAATGACGAACTTTGAGAGAGAATAGTTGGGACAGTAGTGATCAGAAGATTACTTATGTGGCTAATGAGTTTAGACGGCGATGATCTATGCGTTGAAAAATGATGATAGGGTGTCCGATAATTCTACAGTTTTTTCAGGTGCCTACTTAGAAGTTTAGCATTGGCAATTGTTCGTTAAACCTGCTTCACTTCTACTCTAGTTGTTCAAAGTTTGGCTTTTTAGAAAAGCAACCGAGCAAAACTGACTGCTCATGACGGTGGATGCTTGAGCATGTTTGCCCTTATATATTCTTTTATCTCCCGCCCTCTCCCTTTTCTACATGGTGCATATCTTGTGTCTTTCCTTCTACAGGCCACTGCACTTGTGCATCACAACATGGAATGTTGCTGTTGTCAAGAGGTGGGTGGAACTTGCATCTATTCAAGATATCGCCGATGCTATTGATATTCCAAGTCCTGTTGGTACTGCACTGTGCATGGCAGCAGCCTTAAAGAAAGATCGTGAAGCAGGTGGGTTGACTCTCTTTTTTCAAGGATGAACATAGATATAGTTGTTTTACAAGATATGACAGTTGATAGTTCTCTTTTCTGACTTCCTTTTTACTACGCGTACATGTTCTTGGTTGTCATTACTAGTAATTTTTTATTTTTTATTTTGTAGAGGGGAGAGAACTGGTACGATTAATTTTAGCTGCTGGAGCGGATCCAGCTACACAAGACACACAACTTTTTCGAACTGTTTTGCATACTGCTGCTATGATAAACGATATTGAGTTGGTCAAGGTAGGCTGATATGTACTTGAATTCGACAAGTGCTATTGTGGAAGAAGAAAAAAAACACAAATCGTAGGTTATATGTCCAAAGCGTGCTTCGGCTGGACAGTGACACTTTTTATCATCAGTTCGGTTAAATGTTTCACTGATCTCATGTTAATCTTCAGGACACTACCTCTAATGAATTTTGGTTAGTTCTTTGATAAAAAAATGATTTTTTGTTAGGTCTGTTGCTTTCCATTGATACAGATAAAAGGGGATATAAAAGTATTTCTCATCAAATAAATGGGTCATTACTATAAGGACCGAAAGTTAGTACTCTATTTGACATGATTTTATATCGCTCCACTTAACCCTTGCTTCCAGCAGAACAGTTTTTTGTTCACAAGTTACGTGCGAGTTCATACAGTATGAAGATCGAGGGTTCTTATTCTTGTTTTGATAGATCAATGATATATAAAAGAATAGGTGCAGGAGTGATTTGATGTCATATTCTGTTGTGGCCCCCGTTATTTTAAAATATGCATGTCTTCATGTCCTTGTAAGCCAGTGCACACCTTTATTGCCAAGAGACTAGTTTCTTAATTCTGCTCTGTAGTTAAGTGAGGGTTCTTTTTCATTGTAAATCTGTTAACCATTATAAGTTTTGTTGTCTCACGAACTTTCAAATTTTCTTCAGATCATCCTCGATGCTGGAGTTGATGTAAACATCAAGAATGTGAATAATACGATACCTCTTCATGTGGCATTGAACAGAGGTGCAAAATCATGTGTCGGATTGCTTTTGTCTGCTGGGGCAAATTGTAATATGCAGGTCTCTAATTGACACTTTTTGGATCTATCACTAGATACAAATATATGAATTGTTACTTGATCAAATAAATATATATATATGTATGAATTGTCTTTTGGCTGCTATTCTCTGGGAATTTTCCGTTTTATCTTTGCGATGATGTCATTTTTTTATCACTAGAGCACCTAATAGTATATTTATATATATATATATACATATACATATTGACGTAAAGGTAACTATATTTATAATCACAAAAACTCATCATACAAATATGATGAGGTGGGAATTTACAACCCACAGGGGGCAGAGGAAAAACCTCAGTAATAACTTACTTGAAATTATCTTTTGGTCCATTCTACATTTGGGCCGCTTAATTTGCTTGAAATTAACCTGGAAATTACCATTTGTTGTTGTTCTTGTCATGCGTCCTCGGGGTCTAAGCTTATCACATCTTGCTTTGCCCTCTCAAATAAATAATTAAAAAATAAAGAAAAGGAAGAAAAGAGAGAAATTTGTGGATTAGACTAACACTTGGGCCATTTAAGTGCTTAATGAGACTTCATTCTCATATTTGCACCTGAGAAAGGGAAGGACGCTGGAAATTTGTTGGCATAGTCAGGACTGAAGAAAGGGTATTAGGTGTACACATAATTGCGCACATATCTCTTGAGTTAAGAGTTTAGGTGGTGCATGGCTAGTGTTCCTTCCAACATGTATAGATGGGCAGATGACATTTTTGAAACCCAGTGCCTTTTTTCTTTTTTCCCAGGAATTTTGTCGACTGTATAACTTAACACCAAAAATATAGGAGGAATTTTTTTTTTGACTTTGAGAATTTCATCAGTTCTTGACTAAATAATTGGTTATGGTTGGTAATTCTATTTGTCATAATTGTCCTTATCTAGACTTCTTGTATATTGTCTCTTGTCCTAATTTGCTTGTCCTCTTTTATTATAAGAACAATTGATGATATGAGTTGTTAAATGTTTGTCGAGAATTGTGGATCATGCTTTTAGTTTAGAATTGTTAAGTCACACATTGGTTGACGGAATGAATTGTTGTCTCCTTATAGGACTCTTTCATGAGCTAGCTTTTGGGGTTGAGTTAGGCTCAAGGTTCACATGGTATCAAAGCCAAACCTTGTTGTTGTGTTTCTCCATGTTGGGCCCCGGTGTTATGTTATCCACGCTCCAATTGTCCAGTTCTGGTTGTGTGGGGAAGTGTTAAGTCCCACATTTGTCGAGGGAATGGGTTGTCTCTTGATATGGTCTTGACAATCCTCTTTCATGAGCTAGGGAACTGGAAAAAGTTCTCCCTTGGATCTCTAGGGAAGTCATTTTCCACTTATTTTAGGAAAACATTTTACTTAAGAAAATATTTTTTCAAGTATTTAGTAAAACCAAACAAGAGAAAATCGGGAAACGTTTTCCAATTTCTTTCATACCAAACAAACCCCAAATGTATAATAATTTTCCAATTAAATTTGAGAATGTTTGGACATCCTAGAACAGAAAGCTGGCCAAGCATTTTGGGACAGAATAAGTGATTGGACTTCTGCATTTTGACTTACTAATCTTTCATTTATTTACTAAGTTTTTTCGCTGCAAACTGTTAAGAAAAAAACAATCATTTCTCTGCCTTACCCCCTTTCCTTTCTCATTTGAGGAGGAAAAAGATGCATTTCTGTAAGAGCTTCTTCAATTGAATATTATGGCTCAACTAATGAAGCCTTTTATATGGTTATGCAAAGTTCTTGCTCTTAAATTAGGCCCTTGCGTAGAAGGGAAAGTACTTGCATAATGATGGAAATGAAGCATAAACGAGAGATCTGCAGAAAGCTCTTAATTAGGCCCTTGCTAACTAGAATGAGGTAGAAGGAAAAGTACTTGCATAATGATGGAAGTGAAGCATAAACGAGAGATCTGCATAAATGACTTAATATATTTTTGTTCTCAAAAACATTAAGGTATTAACAGGCTTCCAACAGCTTGATGTTGACTTGTAGAGGTTAAACCTTGATGAAGCTATATGTAGCTTAGGTACTTTTTTTTTTTTATGACTAGGGAACCCGCGGCCGCTATCCTTTGGGTGCGCACAGGGTAAACCCCGCTCCAGTGCAATAGCCTGCAAACCACACAGGAAAGATAACCCGCACTAGGCAAGCCCCGTGCGACGAGCTCGACCTAGAAAGCAAATCCCCCGCTATCGCAGGCAGGGGTTTCGAACATGAGACCTCCATTATGAAAGCCCCATGCTCAACCAACTGAGCCACCCTTGCGGGTAGAAGAAAATAAGAGAAGAGAAGAAGATTATGGAATGCAATGAATATTCTTTTGTTGTTACTTTGTGCAGTATGTAAAATTATGTTACCATGGGAAGAATGTAACAAATTTTAGTCTTAATATAATAAACTAATCTAGCAGATTCTATTGAGAGTCCAGTTCTTACGCATCTATTAGTGCGTTATTTTACCTAAAGATTGGAAATAATGATTAGAGTTTTCCTATGCCATCCTCCTTCCGAGGAACATTATTTGTTGAATGTAACGCAAGATAATTAAAAGCACATAAGTAATTAGAAGAAGTATTAAATGTAAAGCACAATAAATCATAATGGTAGTTCTAACAATTAACTTTGTTATACTTTTGGAGACAAAGAAACTCTACACGAGCTCAAGTACAAGGGTTTGTATTTTTTTTGGCATTTGGGGGTAATTTTCTGAATGTATTTGATATAGATGCTTTGTTAGAATTCCTCAGCTCCCTGCAATTATAAAAGAACTGGCTTTTGCTCTGTTCATATCTGCACCTGATGGCATTGTTATCATCATCAAAATACATTGCTTGTTGCAACTTTGCTGGACTTTGAAAATTGCAAAGTTCGAGGCCGGAAAGTTCTTCATTAAGAGTTTGGATGTGCAAATCCTTAGCAGATACACCTCAAACTGAGAAATTGCTGAATTTTGTAGTTTATGGTCGTAGTCCCTTTTTTTCCAAAGGTTCCTATTCAAACAAGAATGACCCTGAATGAAATTCTACTTCTGCAAATTGTTTTTGTGAAGCTCGTACACCTATGTAGGCACCTAAATGTAAACCATAGTTCCAACATTATGGTCATGGCTCTGTATTACATTTGCTCATGACATATTGGTTTACATCTCAATATTTGTCGATATTTGTTTGTCTATCTCTTATATTCCTCTTTTAGCTAATTTTGAATTTCTCACTGATATCAGGATGATGAAGGTGATAATGCTTTTCATGTAGCAGCATTCTCTGCTAATATGATACGCGAAAATCTTGATTGGATTGTAGTTATGCTCAGGTATCCTAATGCTGCTGTTGAAGTTAGGAATCACAGGCAAGTTCCAATTAGCCCGTACCACTCCTTTATATGCTATCATGGGGGACTGACTTTACACTCTTGTATCTGAGCTTGGCATTAACTTCATCAATGTCTACTGTACTGTTGCAGTGGCAAAACTTTATGCGACTATTTGGAGGCTCTGCCTCGTGAATGGATTTCAGAAGATTTGATAGAGGCACTTAGGGAAAAGGGGGTCCATTTATCTCCCACAGTGTGAGCATAAAGATTTTTTTTCTGTTGCTATTTTGGTCGTTATTTTATAATTATGTAAATTGTTTGTTGATTGGGCTTGATGTTTTAAAGAGCTGCATGTTCATATGCTATTCAGATATGAAGTAGGGGACTGGGTGAAATTCAAGAGAAGCATTGTGACACCAACTTATGGGTGGCAAGGTGCTAGACATAGGAGTGTTGGTTTTGTTCAAAATGTCCTTGACAAAGACAATCTCATTGTGTCCTTTTGCTCTGGGGATGGCCGGGAGGCTCAAGTATTGGTAGATGAAGTTGTAAAAGTGATTCCACTGGACAGGGGCCAACACGTGAAGCTCAAGCCAGATGTGAGAGAACCAAGGTTTGACATAAAACTGTTATTCACGTTGTATTTATAGTAGGGCTATGTGCTTCTTATGTCCTTTCTGCTCTCTTTCTCGAGCTAGAACATTTTGGCACTAAATCAGAAAGGTGTGTTGGGGTTTTGGGGGGGGGGGGGGGGGGGGGGGTTAATTATTTCTCTGGAGAGGAATCATGTACACGCTCTTGCAATTGACAAGGAAGGCCCCGGTTTTGACTGATTTGTTGAACTTTGCTCGAAACTCATTCCCCGCTGGAGACATTCCCTCAGGAAGGGTTCAGTGCATTCCCTCTTATTTCAGCATCTTACTGTTTATAAAAGAAAAATTGCATGGGCCTGCTTAACTTCGAGTTACTGTTATTACTTTGTACAGGCCTGCCTTTTCCCCCCTCTTGGTGTTGGGTTTGGCTTTTGTAATGTCTCATGAATAGTTGGCTATGTATGTACAATGGAAGTTTCTAGCGACCATTATGGTTAAATTGGGTATGAGTTCCTTACATAGTAATGATTCATATATGTATAATCAATTTTTTCTTTTATAAGTTGTGATGACTCAGATGCAGTACATGACAATAACTTAGTGATCCAAGAAACAGATGCCTTAAAGTCTTAAATAGATAAATAATATATGAATTTATAGCTCATAACTAGGTCTTTCTAAGTGCAATAATCCTAGCAGTAATGAAGATTTGGAGGTATAGAAAGGGAAATCTGGCTCTTAAATAGAGTAGCAGAAGTTACAAAAATATATTATAATCGTACGGTTACCCAAAGTTAGGAAGCCTTTTTCCTTGCCAATAGCTGCTTAGTTTTTCTTGTGCTGATATATGAGTGTCACTTGCAACCAGGTTTAAACTGAGAAATGTATTATGTTTGTCCTCGCTCATTGACCTAAATATTAAGAGGAAAGTGATTTGGAGGTATAAACAGCTTAAATATAGTATAGAGAAACAAAAAGTTGCATCGCTATGAGATTAGTCAAGTTTTTTCTTTCGGAGTTCTGTCTTGCCTATTGCTGCTTAGCTTTTGTGGTGCTGACTCATGAATGTCATTTGCAGCCAGGTTTAAGTTGAAATGTTTCAAACTGACTGAGAAAATATTAGCATTTCTTTTTAGCTAATAGTAACAACATTGCTTTTCTACAGATTTGGTTGGCGTGGCCATGCCCATGACAGCATAGGAACTGTTTTATGTGTTGATGATGATGGGGTGCTTCGTGTTGGGTTTCCTGGAGCATCTAGAGGGTGGAAGGCTGATCCTGCAGAGATGGAACGCGTGGAGGAATTCAAGGTCGGAGATTGGGTGCGGATTCGTCCTACACTTACAACAGCTAAACATGGATTTGGATCTGCAACACCAGGAAGCATTGGTGTAGTGTACTGCGTCAGACCAGACAACAGTCTGATGGTGGAACTAAGCTACCTTCCTCATCCATGGCATTGTGAGCCAGAAGAGGTTGAACCTGTTGAGCCATTCAGAGTAAGACATATATTATTGTACAGTGACTGTACTGATGTCCCATAGTTTATTACTCCCTCTGTTTCATTTTATATGACTCTTTTCTTTTTAGTTTTAGTTTATTACTCCCTCTGTTTCATTTTATATGACTCTTTTCTTTTTAGTTTTTTGCAAAAAGAATGACACCCTTTCATATTTGGGAACTTTTTAACTTTTAACTTCCCATCCATTTTGCCGTTGATGACATGCTCTTATAGTCATAGAAATGTCAAGAGATGATTATTGGTTAAATTTTGTGCCCCTTCAAACATCGCCAAATAAAATGAAACTAAGGGAGTTCTTTTTCAGAATTTCCATTAACCCTCTTCATTGGTTAAATTCTACATTCTGTACCTTTTCACAGATTGCTGATAGGGTCTGTGTGAAGCGCTCTGTTGCAGAGCCAAGATATGCTTGGGGTGGTGAAACACATCATAGTGTAGGAAAAATAATTGATATAGAGGCTGATGGTCTGTTGATCATAGAAATTCCCAATCGGCCCATCCCGTGGCAGGCAGATCCTTCTGACATGGAGAAGGTGGAGGATTTCAAGGTAATACATGTAATTGATCAATGTTTTGTTCTTTAATGAGGATGCTAGATGCGGTTATTGGTGATTAGGAACTTCCATTCTGTTTTGGGGGTTGGGGAGATGAGATCATGAGAATGAAAGAAAAATGATCAAGTCTGTGGGACATAAAGTATATGTAGGTAGCGTTCTCAATAATTTTTTTGTTCTCTGCCATTAACAGGTAGGTGACTGGGTAAGAGTAAAAGCTTCAGTTCCATCACCAAAATATGGTTGGGAGGACATCACAAGGAATAGCGTAGGTATAATACACAGTTTGGAAGAAGATGGTGATGTTGGCATTGCTTTTTGCTTCCGTAGCAAGCCTTTCTCTTGTTCAGTGACAGACGTGGAGAAGGTGCCGCCTTTTGAAGTTGGACAAGAAATTCATGTTCTGCCATCTGTTTCTCAGCCTCGACTTGGATGGTCCAATGAGACGCCAGCAACGGTTGGAAAGATTGTGAGAATTGACATGGACGGTGCTCTAAATGTAAGCTTACGATGCTTCTCTCATTTTAAAATCGTTGGAGAGTTTCAATTGACCTTATAAGTAGCATGAAATCTAGTGAAACTTTGAATTGACTTCCAATTCATTTAGTTTTTAGATTTAATGAAGTGCTGACTTTGATGCTTTCTAGGCTACGGTTGCTGGGCGAGGCAGTTTATGGAAGGTTTCTCCTGGAGATGCAGAAAGACTTTCAGGATTTGAAGTAGGTGATTGGGTACGTTCAAAACCAAGCCTGGGAACTAGACCCAGTTATGATTGGTACAGCATAGGCAAAGAAAGTTTAGCGGTTGTGCATAGTGTTCAAGACACTGGTTATTTGGAGCTCGCATGCTGTTTCCGCAAAGGACGCCTAATGACTCATTACACCGACATTGAAAAGGTTTCTGGATTTCGAATTGGGCAGCATGTTAGGTTTAGGGCTGGGCTGGTAGAACCAAGATGGGGCTGGAGAGGCACTAATCCAGATTCTCGAGGTGTTATAACTGGCGTTAATGCTGATGGAGAAGTTAGGGTTGCGTTTTTCGGTTTGCAATGTCTCTGGAAGGGGGATCCTGCAGATCTTGAGATAGAGCCAACATTTGAAGTCGCAGAGTGGATCATGTTGAGAGAGATTGCAAGTGGTTGGAAATCTGTAGGGCCAGGTAGCATTGGAGTTGTGCAAGGAATGAGTTATGAAGGAGATCAGTGGGATGGAAATGTCTTTGTCGCTTTTTGTGGAGAGCAGGACCAGTGGAAGGGATATTGTAACCATCTTGAGAGAGTAAACAAGCTCTTAGTTGGTCAGCGTGTTAGAGTAAGAAACTCGGTGAAGCAGCCAAGGTTTGGTTGGTCAGGTCATAGTCATGCAAGTGTTGGAACTATAGCAGCAATTGATGCAGATGGCAAACTAAGAATCTACACACCAGCAGGCTCAAAATCTTGGATGCTTGATCCTTCAGAAGTAGACCTTGTGGAGGAAAAGGCAATCCAAGTTGGCGACTGGGTCAGGGTTAAGGACAATGTGTCTAACCCAACACACCAGTGGGGGGATGTCTCTCATTCAAGTATTGGGGTAGTGCACCGCATAGAAGATGGAGATCTTTGGGTTGCATTCTGCTTTTTGGATAGGCTATGGCTCTGCAAGGCCGGGGAAATGGAAAGAATTAGGGCATTTAAAATTGGGGATAAGGTGAAGATCAGAGATGGGCTAGTGGCACCTCGGTGGGGATGGGGGATGGAGACTCATGCCAGTAGAGGTGAGGTGGTTGGAGTAGATGCTAATGGGAAGCTAAGAATCAAGTTTCAATGGAGAGAAGGCCGTCCATGGATTGGAGACCCTGCTGATATTGTTCTTCATGAGCACGATGATCAATGAAGGGTTTGTCTTTATTACAGTTCCTCCTTTCACTAGATAGTGGGCAGGGCAAGCCAAGGGCTTCTTTAATTTATAGGAGAGGCAGCCCATGTGCTGTCTATGCGATGGCGTTATAAACTGCCCCCGTGCAGTTGACAGCCATGAAGACCGATGTACACTAAGTAGATTTGATGACGGATGGATAAAAGGTTAAAAGGAAGCTGGGGTTTTTTTTACGGTCATTGCTGAAGTTCAACCAGATGTTGGGGATTTTTCTGCAGAGTGTTTCGTTTTAGCTCGTTAACGGTAATATGCTTGTTTTCTCTTCTGTACAAATCACAAGTAATTTTTGGGTTCATAGCTTTCAAACATAGTTCACTTACACTAGACTTGAACATTTCTCTCCTATATCTTGTCATTTAAAAATGCTGAGGCCACCGCTCACATTTTTGTAAAATTTATTTAGCCGTTTGAATAGAGAAGCATGTGAATTTATTGTCTTTCCTCTTTATATTGGTGAAATATGATTGGGTTTCAATGGATCTTCCTTTATGTTCTGAGTTTTATGAAACATTTGTCCAAACTTGGGAAACAAAAAGGAGAAAAAAGAAAGATTTGGCACCTAAATTATAGAGGTAGAAAAGACACGTGAACTTCTTACGAAACTCCAAATTATTTGCTTCTATGACTATCGTTGATTGTCATGGCATGTAAGATAAATTCAAAATCTAACTATCAATTCCTTAAACGAAGTTAAAGTTTATATTGCAAGATCAAACTATCAAAACGTTTATCAAAATCTAACTTCACTACTTACAAGAAGCTACCATGAGAACATTTGGAATAGTACATAACACTTCCAATCTAGAGGAATTCTACACGTGACATTCATTTCTATGTTAACATCAGATATTGCAGTTTGTTGCACAACTTGTTTTAATCATTCCAAGTGCAAAATTTGTGTTACAACTTGCAACTCTTACACTGCTAGGAAGATACCAAGCTGGAGAGATTCACAAAGAAATTGCAGAAGATTTATATTGAGAACCACATATTGGTACATCCGTACGAACAAATAAAAGGCAGCTTGACAATAGCAGCAAGGAGCATCGGATGCACAGTTCCACTAACAAAGAACCTACTGAATTATTCATCATAAGTCATTATTAATAATGTCCCGCATCATTTGTATTGGGATGAGCCCTTCAGTTCTGATAGCATCCTTATTTGGATCTGGACTTATGAAATACAATGTAGGTAGTCCTCGAACCTGAGAGGAGATTATTTCAGTGTACCATACAGCTTTGCAAATTCTCGAAAGACAGTAGCTTGATAAATGATAATTGATAAGTATACTCACGAGCGACAGGAGAGAAAACAGAACTTTTCTTAAAAAATATCTATAGTATCGAAAGAAACAAATTTTGATTCAAAGAAGACTATAAGTGGTTGTACCTGCATATCACGTGCAAATTCGTATTCATCATCTGTGTCTACTTTCACAATAAGTGCATTGCTTTCATACTCTACAGCAAGCTGTCAGATGAAATTGGAATTATACCACAGAAAAACTCAAATAACATATCTATCAGCCAAGAAAGTATATCCTTGAAGCAAAAGATAGTCAGCTCTGATTAGAACAATTTTGACGTCAGCAAAGATAACCTAGTGTGTAGCAAGATATCACTAAACTCCAAGCAGACTACTGCAAATGGAACTCGACTTACTGATTTTGTGTGTGGGGGGGGGGGTAGTGGAATATATTTCATAATAAAATACACCAAGATTGTCCCAAAGTATTTATATTTTATTGTGGCTCTTTTTGCCAATCATCCAACTGACTGGCTCAGCTATCCATGCATAAGGGGAGGCTCTCTTTACACCAAAAGGCAAAACTATACTTGAAATTAAAAAGATATTTGATGCTTTTTGCAACATTCTCATTATTGTGAAACAATATCCTTTTCTTTTCAAAGATATCAGCTAACTTGAAATAGACTGTAGGATCTCCAATCTTGCAATCACGTTAATAGAGGGAGGGAGCTTACTCCTTATTCCTATCCAAGAGGATAAACTTTTTTTTTTTTGATTAAGCACCGGGTGTCCGGGTCTCTTTGAGCCCCGACTAATCCCGGGGGTGCACAGGCCCTCGGCAAGGAGTTTCCCGCAAGTGCACCACGGGTAATTCAGGGTTTTACCCCAGTCCGATGGCCCTCAGAAATTGTTTGCACCCAGTGGGTTTCGAACTTGAGACCTTGAAAGGGAGCACCCCAAGGCTCAAGCCAATTACCACCAGGCCAACCCCTGAGGGTTCCAAGAGGATAAACTTATAAAGGCATAGAAGTAATACAATCCTTTGATTACGACTTGCGACATGCAATTTATGTTAGCCTTTCAGGTAAATTTTGCGAGGACATCACGCATTTTAGCAACATATCAAGTTTAACGTTAATCTTTTCTCCGACTACTAGAATAGGTAAAAGTTACTAGACGGCAGACTTTACTTTCGTTATTTATAGCTTCTCAACTTACTTAAAATTTATCAAAATACAAACTTTTACTTCTAAAGTTTTTGCAACAAAATAGTTACTCTTTAGCTAATAGTTTTCCTTCACCACATAAGCAACACTCATCCATTTAACACAAACCCTCTGCTCGTCCACTCCGCATTTTAATACTAAATAATGGATGATTTGTCCCATCCTCAATGTGACATTGTTCAATAAGCAACTAGGGAAAGTGAAAATCACTAGCACTCTCCATATGCACTTTGTCTACTTATATCCATTTCTCCATACACTGAAGAAAAGGTCAACACAAGCCAACACAAGCTTTTTTTTGGTGAAGAAAAAGGTCAACACAAGCTTTTCTCCAAGCAAGTGAGAGCTCAAGGAGATTGAGGATAAAACAAACCACGTGACAATCATAATCACCTGAGATTTATCTCTATCTTTTCAATAATTGAATGTCCGCCCCCAGAATTGTGCAAATTTGACTTGCTATATCTTTAAATAGAGCATAGCAATGAGCATAAGGTTTCCTTTGAGTTTAAAAATATTACACCGCCAGGGTTGATTAATCGTGATTTATTCAGAGAGTTAACAGGTCTAACTTACATTATGTTATTCACTTTGATAGAAAACTGTCCACTCCTAACTTCAAAATTTCGTAGCATTCGAAACTCAGGTGATAATGGGCCCGCCTCTCTACCCTTCTTGTTTTCTCCTCATATATTGCAACAATAATTTTAAGCATTTAAAACAATTTCTAATCATTACTGAAATCTTTACCAACATAGCATGTCCCAAACCCAGATAAGCGAGAAGCTGCATAGGTTGGTGGTCTGCTAAAAAGTAAAGCTATTATGGAATACTCTAATTTTGTAGGCGACCCAACTAGTTTAGAATTGGAGCTAGAAGATGGAATCATTATCAAACCAAATGGCTCTGCGAACGGGGAAATTCACCAATTAAAATAACCAAGCTTATTTGAACTATGGTACAAATCCTCTTGAACTACATTAAACCATCAACAGCAGATTAAAGAAATGCTTAAGACATTGTCATGTGAAATCCAAACATACCATTTCAAGTTCTTGAGCCATCAAAATACAAGGACCGCACCATGTAGCATAGAAATCAATAATCACTGGCACATTTCGTTCTCCCTTTATCAGTTCTTGAATCTCTTTGGCAGACAACTTCTTCTGCAAACCCGTGTAATCAGGTTAAAAGGAATTGGAATTAGCAACCTTTGCATACTGTGCTCATTAGAAATTAACAGGGGTGGGACCAATGTAGAGTTACTGATTCGGCAGAACCCACTAATTTTGGCTCAACCCTGTATTTATATCAAAAATTTCATTCAACATGAACTAATAATTTATTCAGAACCCAGTACGCAAAAAGAATTACGGTCCAGAACCCATAAACTAAAAATCCTAGCCCCCCAATTATCAATTGCTCCAGTTTCAGCAATAAACAAAGCTTATCCACAATGTTCTGTACAAATAAAACACATACTTCCAACTTCCCAAATTGATATGAATTTTCTAAAGATTCCCAGCAGATGAACAAACCCAATAGCCTAAATTTGGAAATATTAAACTAAAATTGAGAAACTAAATGAAATTGAACACCCAAAAAAAAAAAAAAAAAAAAAAATAATCAACCACATGGGTAGCTAGCTTTAAGTGTCAAAATTCATATATGTATGTAGAGAAAGGCATACCACAAGATAATCTTCCCTGACATACTTTCCAGCAGCTGAGGCTTTGCAAATGTATTTTCTTGAAAGGGTTTGGGTAGATAGTGTGGGAATTGGAGGATTGTATGAACAGAGTGAATATTTGAGGTGATGGGGTTTGGTGGAGAAGTGATGGAGTGGCGGCGGAGGGCGAAAGGAGAGAGTTGCAGCTTGCATTATTATAGGCTTTATCTGCTTTGCCTGAGTGAGTGAGAGAGACTCTGTTAGAGGGGTTTAAGGAGCAACAGAGATATCCAAAATTCAATAGGGGTTAAGGAGAAGGAGAGACTATCCTAAATGAAAGAAAAAGGGGATCCGAACCAAAATGACTCCAAAAAAAAAATGTTTTTGAACCAAAATATCCTAACAAAAAAAAAAAAAAAAAATTGACAAAACTACCTTTAGCGCAGTAAATAAAGGAGTTAATGTAACGGCGACGTTAACTCCTTTAGCGCAGTAAATTACTGCGCCAAAGGGCCCTTTTTTTTTTCTTTTGGTTAACCCCTCTTTCTTTATACTTTTTAAGTACTTTGATAATAAATTAATCATGTTTCGAAACTCCGAAACTTCAATATTTTATATAGAACCCTACTTATTTTGTGCGATTAATAAGGTAGGCTCGACACATCAAGGATAAACAAAACTTCGGATTGCCGTTTTAGTAGTTGAAAAGTGCTCGAACTCCATTTTTGTTTGAAGACTTGGTGTCATTAGCTTTAAGTTCTTTATGATTTAGGGTTTAGATTTAAGTGTACTGTTTTTTAGTCAAAATTGCAGCATTCATACCAATCTCAAAATAATTAAATTGCATCATTCATAAGTCATAACAATATGAAAATACTTAAACTTGTTCATTAATAACAAACCCAAACTTTTTAAAATACAATCATCAAAGAAAGAAAAAAAAACTTAAAAAACATTCATCAATTAATGCCCTTGAGTTGATCTTCCGCCACCACCGCGAGATGTGCCACCACCGCTAGATCTTCCACCACCATGAAAGTTTCCTCCACCACGACAGGTACTTCCACCGCGAGATGTAGTTTGACCACCATGCCGTAAGGGACCCTTGCGCTTATCATGACCAATATAATTGTAAAATGAGCATTTTCGAGTGTATCTCCCTGGTGGAACATCCATTTCATTAGGAATACAGGAGTATGCTTTCTTTTTGAATTTACGGATAAATGCTTTATTTGCAATCATAGAAAATGGATCCGATGGCCAATAACTCTCACTACCAAGTGGGTAGAACCTTCCAGCATACGTTTTTGCATAATTTTGAACTGTATATTCCTCAGCCATGTACGGGGAGACGTTCTTTCCCATTGCGATAAAACACTTGAAGGCATGAGAACATGACACGTGATATGATTGCCACTTGCCATATGTGCATGTTCTTGGAATCTCACAAATTGTGTGGACGTTACCTCCTTTACCTTAGTGCACACTTGGTGTGAGTTCAAATAGGCGCTCTGCATAGTTGTACTCCATCCGGTCATGTTGCTGAGTCTTAAATTTGTGGTACTCGAACACTTTTGACAGTTTTGGCATCCTTCTTAGACCTTCTGCAGTAAATGCTTTGGCCTCTTTTGATCTATTGACGAACCGCTCCACAACCTGCTTAAAAGTCATTCTCACCATTGCGGTGACGAGTAGTCCTCGTGCAGATTTCAACAAGCCATTGAATGACTTAGAGATGTTTGTTGTCAGCATATCCCATTGCCTAACTTCATCTGGGTGTAATGTCCATTTGTCATCAATTACATTCAACTAGTGGAAGGCTTCTTCATCTGCCCGCCTCATAATCTTCATCTGCAGGTGAAACTTCTTCTTCTGATGCTTTGTTGCAGCCGCCCACATCCAATTGCAAAGTGTTGGGCTTCGATATGCCTTTTGGAAGTTTGCCTTCAAATGCCTTAAACAATAAGGATGGTAGGCAAAGGGCGACTGCCACCCCTGCAAATTAAACATATTGTGCAATATGCCAGCATTTCTGTCTTATATAACACATATTCCCATGCGATCCTTAATAACGTGTTGCCTCAAGTAGTCCAAAAACATACCCCACGTACTAATGCTCTCTTTAGCTGCAATTGCAAAAGCTAGAGGGAATATAACTCCATTTGCATCCATTCCAACTGCAATTAGTAGATTTATGTCGTATACCCCGTACACATGTGTTCCATCTATTGATATTACAGGCCGACAATGAGCAAAACCATCAATGTATGGTTTGAATGCCCAAAACACAAACTCAAAAATATTATTGGGCACACCAGGCTTCGATTTGAGCTTCCATTCAACAACAATACCAAGATTGAAGTGTTGTAGAGCTGTCATGTATCTCGGCAACTTCTTGAAAGAGCCCTCCCAATTGTCGTAGACTATCTCATGTGCACGCCTACGCCCAAGATACGTCTTCCGCCTACTAACAGTTTTGCGATTTACTTTCAGGACGGTTGTAATACAATCTTTAATAGGGAACCTGAATAAGTTGAAATATCATCATATAGCAACGAGGAACATCATATTAACATCATAATTAAAATAAACTTAGGCGGAGGGGATACTTTGGGTTTTTTCAATGTCGCCAACTAACACACGAGCAATCATATTGGTATCTAGATTGCAATGATCATCTTCGAGGTCACCCATATCACATGAACATCAAAATTAAGATAAACTTAGGCGAAGGGGATACTTTGGGCTTTTTCCAATGTCGCCAACTAACACACGAGCAATCATATTGGTATCTAGATTGCAATGATCATCTTCGAGGTCACTCATATCACAAGCGTGCTTTGTGTAGAACTTTGAAATAGTCCACATCTTTTCAGTAGTCTCCTTACCACGGAGCATCCATTCGCAATCTTGATATTTTCGCTTGCAGACCAATCGCCAAAGTTTTCGTGTGGAATTATCAACTTTGAACTCCCTCATCCCCTGGATGCAATAAATCTTAACAACCCTTTGCAATGATTTTTTCAAGTTGAAAATCATGGCTTTTTCAATACGAGTCTTTTGTTTTACAAGATCTACTGGCTCTTTCCACAAACTTCACCGAAAATGATCATCATCCCTAGTAAAGACAAAGGCATCTGGGCGATCTTGAAAATGACCAAGATAGGGGATCTCATCGGAATGCCACTGAACCGGGGTCGACTCTTGCTGTTGAAATTGGCTTTGCGGCTGAACCGGGGTCGACTCTTGCTGTTCAAATGGGTGCTGAATTCAGTTCTTCCTAGTGTGCCGGACTGTTCATCATGTCTTGCAACAGTTCTAGTTGATATTGAGGATTAGTTCCAACCCGAACCTCATCCTCACTTTATTCATCTTCAATTTCCTCCACATTAAGTATTTCCTCACTATCATTCGATGATGTCACTATATAATTCGGATAATTCGGACCATCCATAGTAGGTCTTTGCCTATAATTTGGTGCAACCACCACATTCTCCCTACATAAGAAAGTAGATTATTTTAACTACTACACATCAAATAATACTATTGATGTTAAAAAAAAAATAGACATACCGATAGTAATCAACAACACCAAAACTTGAGAAAGGACCATCGTTTTGAGTAGTTGGATAGGCTGAGGATGTTCCAACCTGATTCATCTATCCCGATTGAGCGGACTGCCCTAAAAAATATAATCAACATCATTAGTAGCTAGCATTAAAGTGTCACTACACATAATAATAATAATAATAATAATAATAATAATAATAATAATAATAATAATAATAATAATAATAATAATAATAATGTAAATAATGAATATTTACCACTGCCCATCAAATTGCTGACTTAAACTATCCAGAGGCATTTGGCTCGTCAAAATGCCTTCATAAGTACTCATGTCAAGGTAATTTTGTTCATAAGTAGGTTCCGCTTGAGTGGCTTCGGCCTGAATTCTAGACGGGGCTTCCCGCCGAGGTCTATTTCGGGCTTCCTGAGGAGCCCTAGCCATGAATTCAAGTCGATTAATGGGGACCTTCTCTATGTACATTTCAAGGATGTTTAAAGTTATGCATTCCCTATAATCATACGGCGCCTTCAAATAATCCGTCAAAGAACCATCGTCTTGAATGTATCACTGTCCATAACTAGTTACACCTTGCGGCGTAAATGACATTGGATATCTTCCAATTATATTTAAATCAGAATCACTCCTACTAACTTGTAGTCTATTATACAAGACTTGGAGTAGTTTTGAGAATTTTAAGTCAAGTGGAAACTTAACATGGTATTTTGGGGGAGAATTATAGGGCAAATTATTTTCCTCGAATATGATTTTTCCGTCCCAAAATAAAGAAACTCTAAATTTTGGAACATCTTCCATTTTTTGACTAATTTAGGAGGAGTAAAAAATGTGAAAGTTGGATGAAACTTAGAATTTTTTCTTTCATACAAAATCTGCATTAATAAGGTTTGAAGTTTGAATATTCAACTAACGCATGCATGCAATTAATGTGTCTTGCAGTGTTACGTCAAATCAAATTAAGTACGGAGTGTGGCATAACGCATGAATTAACCGCGTTATATCAGTGGGTGGCAGAATAACGCAGTAAAATACTGCGTTATGTCAGAATAACGCAGTAATTTATTGCGTTATTCCGCCACCCACTGACATAACGCAGTAATTTATTGCGTTATATATGTATAACGCAGTAAACTACTGCGTTATTCTGACATAAAGCAGTATTTGACTGCGCTATATCACTGCACTGTGTTGTCACCCTCAGCTGTCATACAGAAAAACATCATAATTTGAATCAAACTTTGGGTTTCATGCAGCAAGTGTTATATAATGTAATTTGACGAATAACTACCAACTATACAAAATTCCACACAAAATTGAGTTACTAAGTCATTTTACCAATTTAGAGATTGGTCGTGTTATATCGTTCTCTCCAGGAGACACATTCGACGCAATGGGTAGGACATGGGAATTGGGTGAAGATTTTGAATACTCGAACAAACCGAACGAGAGATACAACCAACATTACAACGATATGATGACAGAGGAGTGGAATTGGCGTGTTAGGGAGGCTGCAGCACTGGAGCAAAAGTTAGCTTCAGTAGGGCTTAAACGCCCAAAAAAACGTGCTATGTCAATGCCTCGTGGAACTCCACAAAAGTTTAATTTTTCTCTTACCCTT
This sequence comes from Lycium barbarum, assembly GCF_019175385.1. Lineage (NCBI taxonomy): Eukaryota > Viridiplantae > Streptophyta > Magnoliopsida > Solanales > Solanaceae > Lycium > Lycium barbarum. Next base: position 108,955,470 of record NC_083342.1, read on the forward strand.
TTTTGCGAAGAGAACAATCGGATGCAAATACGTTACCTTAGGTTAGAATATGGTGTATATGGTAGCACAAGATTTAGATCCAAGCGGGATTCGGACTGTGAGATGTCCGATGAAGATTAATAATTTTTTATATGAAATAAGTAGGTAGGGTCATAAATACCACCACCTCCCCCCCTCCCAACTAAGGGTGCATGGGGGATTACAACTATATAAGTAGCGCTTTCTTTTGTTATTAGACTACAACGTATTCAATGTCGAGTAGTAGAAACGCAGCTTGGTCTTTACTCCTTCTAAAAGAACCAAATAGCAGTGATGATGAGAGTTCAAATCATAGCAGTTTTTTGAGTGATAACAGTGATTTCAAACTAGACGAACTAAATCCCCACCTTCTTATAGAGCGTAATGATGATTTCTGCAATGTGAAATATTCAGATCCGCGAGAATATTATTGCGGTTTAAGCCGAGAATGGTCACATCGGCTTGCCGAATCCGAATGTCTTGTTCGTGACTTGGAAAATCTCAATGCTCAAATCCCAATAAGGTACTCAATAACCATGCCTCGAGTAGGTACAAAAACTTGCGAGCTTGCCGTACAAAGGATTAGAAAAGAAAACAACAGAATGCTGGCAAGACGATATAGATTTTACATGCTAAACTTGGCGGAAGAACAAGCATCATCAACCGATAGAGAACTAACATCTACTGAAAAAAGACGTGTCTTAAGAAACCGCCAATATTTTTCTGAGGACGATATTGAGGACTTCTATTCTGATGATGATTAAGAATATTGTGATTTTATTTTTAAGTTTAATTTATGATGATGTTGTTATTTTGAAGAATATTAGTATGTTTAGTTTTTCATCAACTCAAGGGCATGAATTAATGAATGTATTTTAAATTTTTCTTTTTTTGATGATTGTATTTTTACTGCTTTCGGTTTATTATTAATGAATAAGTTTAAGTATTTTCATAAAGAACTTAAAGCTAATGACACCAAGTCTTAAAACAAAAATGGAGTTCGAGCACTTTTCAATCACTAAAATAGCAATCTGAAGTTTTGCTTATCCTTGATGTATTGAGCCTACCTTATTAATCACACAAAAATAAGTAGGGTTCTACATAAAATATTGAAGTTTCGGGGTCCCAAAGCATGATTAATCTATGGTCAAAGTATGTTAAAAAGTGTAAATAAAGAGGGGTTAACCAAAAAAAAAAAAAGGCCCTTTAGCGCAGTAATTTACTGTGCTAAAGGTGCTAACATCGTCGTTACAGTTAACTCCTTTAGCGCAGTAAATTACTGCGTTAAAGGTAGTTTTGTAATCTTTTTTTTTTGTTGGGGTATTTTGGTTCAGAAGCACTTTTTTGGGGTCATTTTGGTTCCGGACTCAAGAAAAAGATAGGGTTAAATAGGAAAGAAATAAAAAGGGAATATAGAAGAAGAAAAATAAAGGCAAAACACATATATACTCGACTCCTTACACTTAAGTGAAATATATGTTCTAACAACAAAGACTTAAGAGAAGTAATATAAGAAAGTGGGTCACAATGATACCACAATTGTCCTGCCTCACGGTAGGCGCCAAACTGTTTACACGTAAAATCTTTACAGTTGAATTTGTGTATGTGGTCAAAAACACGTGGATCAATATGACCGAATAATGAGATAATATGTAAAATTAAGCAAAGATAATTATAAAGAAAGCTAAAGGAATTTAAAGCAATAGCTTGAGCCTTGAAAAAACTTTTGAGCTAGAGTCTCCGGACAAGCGAACAATGAGATCTTTGCTTAGTTGAACAAAAGCAATTAGGAACTAAGAGCAAGGTAATTCTTGTAAATATTTTCAGATGATCCTTATAATGAGATGAGCACATCTATTTATACTAGAGCTATGGGGTACATGATCCACAAATCATGCCCTCTTCATTACCAATATTAATGCCAAAGGTAATAAAGGGATTTAATGCTATGACAATGAATGACAATGAAGGGCAATAATGCGCATTTAAGACCGGAGGAAGACTTGGGGTTTCTTGTATCGGTTGCACATTGAATGACGTTTGACTGGTAAGTTGACGTGCTTCTTTGGACCATTGTAGTTTCTATCTCCGGTAGCGGCTGCTAGGTTACTCTTCCGGAGCGCCGTTATGCTTTTTCCGGAGCCCCTCGCTTGCTGACTCAAGAATCAAAAACCCCATTCTTGGAGTGACTAAGGAGATACACTCATTGAAACATCCACTTGCAAATGCCAAAAGTATGAATTCTCAAGACATTTTTTTAAAATATTTTTTTATTCAAAAGTATTTTTAATATCTGTGATTTTAAACATGTCATGATAAATTAAAATATTTAAAAGTTAAAATAAATATATCATATTAAATGGAATATAATAGAATCAGCATATTGTATTACTTCCAAAAATAACTAGAAAATAGACAACAAAGAAAGTAAGAGTGAATGGATCATGAGCTGAGTACAACTTTATTTTCGTCTTCAGTCTTGCCAGATGTCTCCTCGTCCCACTCTAATAGACTACCAATAAAGGTCAAGTAACAACTAAAGAACAAACTACAGTCCCAATACATCCAATTAATAATACAACTCAGCTTACGTTAAAGATAAGAATTATGAATCATTTAACTAGGAAAAGATAAGATATTGCATACTTACAACAACACCAGTCAACCATAACAAGAGTTAACAATTCAACTTGAACAGAATAAGGAAAATGAACACTTAAACCATAATCAAACTATATAAAGTCTTGTCATATTTCTCTTTCAAGTCTCCACCATATAAACACCTTTTGGACTAGTAAATTCAGAGAGGAAACTGGCTTCGATCCAAGCATACCCATTCAAACCCATCTGAGGTTCCACTCGTTCTTGATAGCCATCCACGAATTCAGACCCAAACCCGATAACAGTAACATAGTGACGACCTCGAAGCTTTGGCTTTTCACCAGGAAGAGGCTCATAAATATCCTTGGAAGGACCAAAATCCTGAAAACTCTTATAAAGGAGAAGAGTTGCAGCTAATAAGTGTTTAGATAAGGTAGCCAAGACCTCTTTCTTCTTAAGATAAGGCGAACTAGCGATCTTATACTTGGGATTTCCCACGTGCATCCAACACCTACAGTCTTCATCGACCAAACCCTCATACTCATATACATCCTCAGTATGGACCTCATGGTCTCGGATATAGTTATATATCCAGGTAAACTTAAGCTCGTCCCTGTGAGGAATGCAGTCCATAATCTCATATTTTGACAAATCACTTGTTACAGATTGTCCCGGATTTTCAATGACATGTGTCGCGCTAACAGCGCCTGAACACCTGAAAGCACTTTTTCAAATTTTTTTAATTTTTATACAAATATATACCTTGAAATGCAATTTCAATGTAGGTTGGGAACCACAAATATTCTTGTCAGCAGACTGGCTGTGGCTTCAGTTTGAGTGAGAATAACTTGTATCTCTACATTGTATCTCTGTTATCACCCAAACATTCCACCTTACCCAGAACTTCAGCAGGAACAATAACTTGGCCAAGATTTGACACATGATTTTCCATGAGAACAAGATTTCCACCAAGAACTGCAGCAACAAGATGGACACCATCAATAGCATCGAGATCAAGGGTGTCTCAATAAATTAGTGGCCTAAAGGTAAATTTTAATCTTAGGCCTTAAGTATACATGCATATGCACAAAAGCATTTAGTGTCGTCTTTTTTTTTCATACTTGTTTTAATATATTATCCTTAATGGATATAGAGCCTTTTACTTCACATAATAAATTTATTAAGATTAATTCAAGTCAATAAGATATTAGCCATGTGTTATCAATACATTACTTTGGATGTTGTTGTAAAAACTTTATTTATTAACATGAAGATTTGGGTAGTTTAGTTCAAACTTCTAAAATATTTTTGTTAAAAAGTAAGAAGTTTTTCTTTATTTCTAAATTTTTATTTTACAATCTTCAATATTGTTTAAGAGAAAATAAAATCATAAAATTCACTATTAAAAATTTTTGAGGCCTCAAAATTTTGGAAGCCCGAAGAAAAGACTTTAATAGCCTTACCCTTGAGCCGCCCTGTTCGTTGGTTTATAGTGCAATACTATGATAACTTAAAGTGATAAAAATGGATTAGATAAACCTAAAGTCAAAAATTAATTTTCTTGATAAAAAAGATAACCTAAAGTCAAAAAGTCATATGAAGGAAATTTCTCTAGCTATAAACATACAATCTCTCAATGTTAACGCAAGCTTAACAAAGAATACAAATCGAGTACCGAAATTTACTATTTCGATTCGCTAATTCAGTATAGACCAGATTATGCACACCCCTATAAAGAGTTTTAGCTAATTTAAGATCGACAAATAGAGCCCGTTTGGATTGACTTATAAGTTGCCTATAAGTTGTTTTCAGCTTTTTTGAGTGTTTGGCTGGCCAGCTTAAAGCCATTTTGTGCTTAAAATAAGCCCAAAAAATCAATTGGATCCGTTTGACTTAGCTTATCTAAAGCAGCTTATAAGCTGCTTTTTTTAAGCCCGTCCAAACAGGCTCATAGTCGGATTGATTTAATTTATTCCTCTATCTTTTTCACATATGATTGAGAAAGGAAGAAGTGATACCGTAAAGTCCTTTTATAAGATACAAATCAACAAGATAATGGAAGTGGTAGTTATTACTAATCTAAATAAAATGTCCTCCATATTCAGGTAGTGGCTGGGTCAAGAAGATATCACCAAATTAAAGATGGAGACAAGGTTATTTTAATTTTCACGGAGTATTACTTGCTCATGATGAATTTCTTCCAATTCTCAATGAAGAGTCAACTGATCCTTTGGTAATACTAGCAAAGAGCTTAGCAATCTCAAGTTGAGTGTTGGCAATGATCTCAGTTCGCTTAAGGTCCATTTCTCCTCTTTTGGCCTCAGCTTCAGCTCTCATTCTCTCAATGTCTCTCATCGTCTCCATTCGTGCTTGCTCTGACCTTACGACTACTTCAGCTAGCAGACGTATGCTCTCTCCGATTTCCCACCCTTCCGGTGCTGCCCTCTTTCGCTTCTTTGATCTCAATTTCACGTTCTTCGACTTGCTCTTGTCGCTGTAGAGTGCTGGCGTGCTGCTGCTATTTGTAGCCGCTGTTGCGTTTTTGTCTGGTGCTGCTGCATTGTCCGATAATTTGCTATCCATTATGTCTTCCTGAAGAAAAGAAATAGGCCACTTTCATGCTCCTTATAAAAGACACTGCACAACTTAATAGCATGCACAATTTTATAAAGCATGGTTATATTAGTAACTCCCACTAACGGGCAAGTTGATTTCCTTGTTGCCAATAGACAGAGCTTAAAGAACTAAGCCCCTATTAGAGAAAGTCATTGCACGCTAAGACACTAGCCTAGCTGACTAACATTTTTCAGCTAGCTGTTGTGTTAGTTGTAGTGCTCCTTCCCTCTGTTTTATTTTTTGTGACTTAATTTGACTGGACTTGTACTTAAAGAATGTAAAAGAATTTGTTGCATCTTGCGGTTTGAAACTAAAAATGGCGGTCACATATTAAATACTCGCTCCGTTTTAATTTATGTGAACCCATTTGAGGCACGGAGTTTAAGAAAGTAGAGAGGACTTTTAAACTTGTGGTGTTGAATGAGTCACATATTTTGTGTGGCTATAAATCATTTCATAAAGGTAAATTGTTTCCAAATGTAGAAAGAGGTCATTCTTTTTGGCACAGACTAATAAAGAAATAAGTACACATAAATTGAAACAGAGGGAGTGTATCATTCGAATCTTGGTCTTGAATATGTCCTTCCTATAAAGTATGACTTAGGATAAAATGAGAAGGTTAAAATTAAAAACAATGTTGGCAAAGTAATCCAAGTAAGCCCTTTTCACATATTTAAAATAAAGAAAACTAGACTTAGTAACTTTCTTTTTTCTCCTTATATACAATCTTCAAATGATAATTTAGCTAATACATACATCAGTACGTGGAAAGGTGTTCTACGTTATATATACCTTTCCGGAATACTATTTGTTGTGAAATCGCTTTAGTGAGCTCCCTTAGTTGGAAGGTGGTTCCTTGTGCAGTATTATATAACTATTTGTGCAATTTCATTAATAATAATTAAAATAGCAATAATAACAATAATAATAAATATTATTTTTATGATGATTGTATATCTAAGACGAAACATAAAACGTTCAAAACAAGTCTTTCACCTAAAAAACGAAAGTACCTGATAAAAAGCTCTTTATGAAAAAGGTGAGGTTCAAATTTCTCTAGTCGTGAGTAATTATAATGCAAGAATATCATTTTAAGCACAGACGGTTAATCTCTTTCTATACAATTATTTCAGCTAACCGATTAGAGTTGAACCATTTTTTGAATCTCAGTAGCATTAAGTATATTTTCGACTCTCTTGAATTTACTTACTACAAAGGATACAAAAAGACGTAAACAATCAGAGCAAAAAAGGCAGATCATAATTATTTGAACTTAAAAATTACTCCCTCCGTCCCAATTTACGGGACACCATTTGATAGACATGAAATTTAAAAAATAAAAAATAAACTTTTAAATCTTGTGATCCTAAATCAAATATGAGTATCGTAATACTTGGAATTATTAACTTACTATGTAGTATGTACTAAATTTAGAAAAGACACACACATGGAAAAGAAAAGTGGGACCGAATTAGTATTTTTCTTTAACTGAAATAGTGAACAACCAAAGTTAGTTAAATTGAAACCAATCAAATTAGTAAATGGAAGCATAGTATGATCAACTAAACTAACCTTTGCTCCTCTATCAAGACCATTAGAGCCATGTGAATTCTGATCACCATTCCCAACAGGCAAAGTCACCGGAGCCGGAGGTGGAGGTTGTACCGCCGGTGGCTGCAGTGGTTCCACGACGTCGATCACACAATTAGTATTAGGCGGCGTCGGCAGAGGCGGCGGCAGCGGAGGAGGAGGAATTAGAGAAGATGAAGCCGCAGACGCGTTATTTCCACGTAACAAAAGGTCGAGTCGAGGATACAGCGGCCACGAAGAAGCATCAGCAGCAGTAGCAGATTCCGATCGGTACCTCTTCTTCATAGACTCAATTTTGTTCTTACACTGCGTCTGAGTTTTAGGCGATTTCGTGTTATTACCACGCGCGGACACGTGTTTGGCGACGTCCTCCCAGTCTTGTCCTTTAAGCTTAGCTCTGTTACGGAGTATCCATTTAGCTTCATAAGCTTCGAGAAGACACGAAACTGCACCTTCACTCCATTCATCTCTCTTCAGTCTGTCACTGTTCCCAGTGCCAGTGCCAGTGGCAGCATGGTAATTTTGAGGCTTAATAATCCTCGGTGAGAAATCATCTTTGTTAGAGATTTCTTGATTTTGATGATTCCCAGCTACTTTATGATCCATTAGTATTATCTAATCCTCTTTCATTCCTAAAGAGTTTTTCTAGTCTAGCTGTTATACTTAGCCGCGAATTATATTTGACACCAATACGGGAGAGAGGAATTAAGTGGTAGAAAGAAGGGGTGAAATGATGGGAGGTCAAGCCACTAGAGTTAAAGGGTGAAAAAGGTGAAACAATAGCTAATTAATTCGAGTGGAGTTTTAGAAACCGTTTGAGTTAGTTAATTATTAAAAGTAGCCATAAGTATTAAGTATTGAAAAAAAAATCAAGTATTTAAGTTGATATTATAAATAAATAATTACTTAGATAAAAGTCTAAAATAGATACTAATTAGTGGAAGTATGTTTGGTAAAGCTATTTACAAAAATTAAATTTAAAGTATTCTTACACAAAAAGAATGAATAACCAAAATAGAATTGAGAGATAATCAAAAGTTATGTTGTAGGAAGAGTATTTTGGAGATTACAAAAGACATTAGAGATAAAATTATAAATTTTTTGATCAAATCAAAAGTGTTTATAAGCTGCAAAATCATAAATTGAGGGTGATCAATTTATGTATTTTAACTGATTTTGACTTATAAACATTTGGCTTATAAGCAATTTGATGTTTATCAAGTGTGTAGATAAGTCAAATAATGTTTATTAGCTCATTTAACCAGTTTATAAATTTAGCCAAATGGTGGCACAAGTGCAGTTACTTATGTGTGATTAGACACATTACAAACTCGAATTCTACCACAGCAAAAACCAATTCTTAAGTGGGAAAAAAAATCAAATATGTTATCGATCGAATCTCGAATCGTACATCACCACCATTGATTCTCGACAATTTCTCGATGATTAAAAAAAAAAAAAATCGAGTTGCCTAGCAAGAGGCAGGAAAGTGTTTAGCGTAGGGTTTTGAGCAACTCTTGTAGTTTCTAAAGGTTGTCAACTTTAGGATTCTTATGCATTAAGGAGAATCATGGAATTTCTAGAATAAAGAGAGTGACATAACAAAATCTTGTTATTAGATTATTCTAAGATATTGAACGAATTTCATACCGTAATAACCGAATCAAACTTATGCTCGCCGTTCGACAGCTGTGACTGTTTAAAGATTTTAAATGGACGCGGCATATCTTAGAGTCAGTTTGGATGGGCTTATGCTTATAAGCTAAAAAAAATTAAGTTGAGGTAGTCTAACTTATTTTTTTTGGCTTATAAGCTGTTTTCAGCTTATAAGCTGCTTTAGATAAGCTAAGTCAAATGGACCCAATTATTTTTTTGAGCTTATTTTAAGCACAAAATGACTTTAAGCTGGCCAGTCAAACACTCAAAAAAGCTGAAAACAACTTATAAGTCAATCCAAACGGGCTCTAATCGTCCTAATTAATTGCTCAAAAGACGTAATTATTCTCTAACTCCCTATACATATGTGGAAAGGAGATAGTCAGATAGATACATTACCAATGTGTGTGTGTACTTGTACTCGTATTAAATAAAAATAATAATAAAAAGAGATTGAAATACTCTCACATGTATGTCGAAATACAGTTCTCTTTCACTAATATATCTATTATCATATGAAAGAAAATAGTTGAACATTTGGTAAAAAAAGTTTGTACTTTAAGCTGAATTTGTCAAGTATAAATTTCACTCTATACGCTTAAGCTTTTGTGCAGTTCACTGGTTTCTTTTCACCTAATTTGTCAAACAAAAGTGGGAGACTGTAAGAGAGGAGCACCCTAGCATATTACTGAAAATGAAAAGAAACAGCATAAGAGGTGGAAAATGGAGGAAAAGGCCAAGTTATAGTGCCTAACCAAACGAAAGGAGTAGAGACTAGAGGGGGCAACAGTGTTAACTTTGTCAAATGAGTTAATGATGGTAATCCAACTTTTTTGCCAACTTTTTGTTAGTGTTATCTTTTTAGTGAATATGTACGTGTTGGTTTTGTGACTTTTGTAATGTGATTTTGGGCATATATCTTTTGGCTGTTAGCGTTGATATGAAGCCAACCATGACATCCACCGATAATTGGTGGTCAGTCACGTGGGACTGTCACCCACTTCATTTTATCAACACCATCCCGTGCCATTTTAGCATAACCAAAGGACGTTAGCGGTATGGATAAAATCTCTTCACCTTTAATTGAAATTCAAAATTCAATTCAAAGTTTTGAAAATTAAAATTAATTTTTAGTAGAGAATGCTTCCTTATTTTAAGTAAATATTTTATGATGAATTCGAATTAATTGGATCGGTAAGACAAGAGGAGTGAAGACAGGATTCCCTGCCATTCTCTTGCTTTTTCTAATTTTTGTGAAATGAGATAATCTCACTTTTTAGTATTGGAGTATCAATGAGCAGTAAGCACTTTGAGACCTCAAAGTATACCGTCCACTTAAGAGATGCAAAGCAAAGATAATTAACTTTAGCCAAAGCATTTGTAACTATTCCAGGTATATCTCATTTAGATTAAATATTAACTGTTGATATTATTAATTAGCCAAAGCATTTGTAACTATTCCAGGTATATGTCATTTGGGTTAAATATTAACTGTTGATATTTAGTTATTGATTACCTTCAATAATGTTATAGAAAACCTGAAATCTATATATAATATAAAGCTAGGCATAGACAAGATAATGTGACACCTCTATATGACCTCCATTGACATTTATCTTTTATCTCCATTTTTTGGATTTTTTGGATTTTCTTATTCCTAATCTACTAACTAAATTGCTTAGAAAAGCCACACAGAATAAATGATGAACTAAAGGCCACGTATTAGTCATCAAGTCAGACAAACCCATGTATCACCCCACGTAACATGAACTTAATGCTAATTAAATTATAACTATAATGCTAATTAAAGTAAAACTATCACCATTTATTATTAATCCACCCTTTCCTATCCCCTCATCAATTACAACTCTACGCATAAGCATGTTTTAATGATGAAAATTGAGAGGTTTGAGTTTTTGGATATAAATGTAATCTTTTCTACAGTCCGAAATGTGAGATCCAAAAATTTCTTATAAATTAACATTACATTTCATTTGATAATAGGTTATGTTTTCCTTCCTATTTTTAGGTTCTTTTCTCCTTTCTTATAAAAGTTTAATTATTTATTGCTTTAATTAAGGAAGGAAATGAATAGTTGTAACGGATAATGAAGGGTCACCAATCACCATCTATAGGTTTGTAAATAATATTCCATCTATTTTTCCTTTGTAGGTTTGTGTGATGAGATTATTTTGTATCTCTGCAGGGATCCAATATTGGCGGTTAATTTCATCTAAATGTTCCTGTCTTTAGGACTCTTAAGCCCATTTGCTTGCGGCCATGAACACTTTGTTGGTATGTCTCCTCATCCACTCTTATATACTGGTTAAACTACAAGCTTAATTTTTCGTAGTGTTCTCTTACAAAGAAAGCTACTGTACAACCTTGTACTTCTGGTTACTTCAGAAGCATATACAGAAGAAAGTTAATTATTGTGTGTTTAACTTATACTTGTGTAATACTTGTGTAATGTGTACCCATGAATGCAGTAAGGTGATAGGATAACTTTGTTTTCTTTCAACATTTCTTGACATTTTTATTATCTTGATCCTTTTAACAAAATACTGTCCATAAATTACTATAATGATATCATATCAAAAAATATAATTTAAATCATATTAGTTAAACCCTTTTTTTCTTGTATTAGATTTTTAAAGCTCACCAAAAATGTTGTTCAAGAAGGTTAACGGTCTCACTCAAAAAGTGTAAGGGGTATATTGTTTCCCAAACCTTGAAGGTTTATGGGATTATGTGAAATATACTCTATCAAAAAACACAAATTTGAGGAGTTTCCAATTTTTTGAATTTATCCATAATTAATAGCCTCAATGAAAATATTATTTATGCATACGTATTTTGTAAAAAATAATCGGTGAATTAGTGTCCCTCGCTACTTAAGAAGACAAAGTTTGTCCCTAAATTGCACTTTTCACTCATGTGTTGTTGTATGCCAGAATTTATCAATCTTTTCAACCATTGCGTCTCCAACAGTATAAAGGATCAAGTCACGGTAGTAACGTTGCGAGGCACAAATACAAGGTTGTATGAATCTTTATTCTAGATGGTTGACGTAAATACTTTTCGCAGTTCCCATAATCTTTTTACATACTCTTTGTGGATTTATATATAAGGGGATCAAGACTGTTGAAGTGTGAATATAGCAGTTGCATATTAACATCTTATCTAATTCCTCTCGATGAAATAACTCTCTTGTTGTCTCGTATAAAGGTTCTTATGCAAATTTTGTCTTGAATCGAACGACTTTTGCAATGCTTTATAACCTAAGAGATAAGACATAATGGCACGAAATTGGACAACCATACTCTTAAACAATACAAGGCAATCAAAAGAGAACATATAGAGAAGAAGCTTAAAGATATGTCCGATGTACATTCTTCGTAAAATGATCGGAATGCTCTTAGTGGTGAAAAGAAGTGAGTTATATGTCGAAGTTAAATAATGCTTCATGAAATTATAGGTTCATAATATAAATCTAGAGTTCCCCAAGTGACTTTCTTCTTTAATTTTTAGGGCATTGAATCTTAAATTTCTGGTAATGATTTATTTCAAATTCAATGGTTAAATTCTTTGTATGTTCAATTTTTCGCTTCCCCTACAATTTACTTATTTCTTAAATATTTTTCATCCATCCTTTAGCCTTAGATTTTTATATATCAAGTTTTGCAAAGTTCCGAGCTTGTATTTTTATTTCTTTGAGAAATGAATGAAAGATGTTTTTAGTTTTTCAAAAGCATACTTTAGTTAATTTTCCTAATCAAGTATTCGAAAAATATTATTTTCTAAATTTCAAGTAGTTCCGTGACCGCGCGAAGAGCGAGTAAATTCACTAGTTAAAGCATAAATCAGACAAAAAACACTGTAAACTGAAAACGCTATATTGAGAAGAAAAAAATTTGGGATCCAATTCACTAATCTCTGTGCTGGTCCTCTCTAAAGCAATTGAGTTTCCATAAAACTCTATGGAACTAAAAGATATCTTTTATTATTTTATCATTTTTCATTTTGTCCTAATTCCTAAGAGTGGTAGTGTATTTGTGGCCTATGAAAGGTAAAAGAGAAAAACTGAAAGAGGTAAGTATGGAAATTTTAGCCGTTTGGACAACCTTTAGGAAAAGTATTTTGAGAATTTTGTTTGGACAATTCAAAGTTTTTGACAGATGTGTGAGTATTATGTGAGGGAAGTAAAAACTTTTCACTGAAAAATATTGTGGAAAAAGCTATAAACTTTTCAGACAACATGAGATGGGAGTAATAAGAATTTTCAAAGATTGAGAAAACTTCTGAAAAACAATCTCTAGAATAATACAAAAAGATTATCTAATGAGCTCCTACACAATTTAGGTTTGATATCCCTTTCATTTTTTTTTTCCTTTTAAAAGTTTTTTGCACTCTCCTCAATGATTTTCTCTTCCTTTTGCCCACTGGCCAATGCGCTTTCGTCATTCCAACTTATTAGCTGCTCCTTTTTTACTTTTAGGGCCCTTTCCACTCTCCTTTTCAACCTTTTTGCTAATTCTCCACCGTTTTGCTGACTTTTCACGTACACGTCAGGACTATCAACCCAAAGATATTATGAGGTGATGGCAGGATCTTTCTCCATGAAAGGCTTATACTACTGGGTATGCCTGTCAACCGGTTCCAACCGGAACCGGACCGGGAACCGGTTAGGAAACCGGCCGGTTCCGGTTCCAAAACCGGAACTGCCTAACCGGTTCCAGTTTACCGGTTTTAAGGTCCAAACCGGAACCGGTCCGGTTTGAATTCGTTAAAATATTTTTTTTTATATTTTTTGTATTATATATATATATATATATATATATATATATATATATATATATATATATATATATATATATATTATAGTATTTATTTGTATATTGTAGGTATATTTACATATGTTATACAATTTTATAATTAAAGTTTAAATATTTACTGACTAACAGCCTAACAGCAAGTCAGCAATACAGAATAGTGTTTTTCGTACACATATATATGTATAACTTACATATACTTATATATATGTACTATATATACTATATATACTTATATATATGTATAACTTAATATATATACTAAATATATGTATAACTTAATATATATACTATATATATGTACTATATATTATATATAGGATAGCTTAATATATATATAGGTATAACTTAATATATATACTATATATACATATCTACTATATATACAATATATACTTAATATATATACTATATATACTTATATAATATATATACTTATATATGTGTATAACTTAATATATATAGTATATATACTATATATACTTACTTATTATATACTATGTATACTTACTTATATACTATATATGTACTATATACTATATATAAGTAAGTATATATAGTAAGTATATATAGTATACTTACTTACTTATATATGTGTATAACTTAATATATATAGTATATATACTATATATACTTGTATATATGTACTATATATACGATATATACTTACTTATATACTATATATACTTACTTATATACTATATATACGATATATACTTACTTATATACTATAGTATATACAATATATACTATTTTTTCTATATATACTTAAAATATACTAAGAATATACTATATATACTATATATATTATTTTTTATATATATACTATATATACTTATATATGTTTAAGTATACTATATAACTTAAGTATATTCTTAGTATATTTTAGGTATATTCCTAACTTAATAAAAGTAAAAATATAAACACAAGTAAATAGAAGAAAGCTCAATGAGCCATATATTTTATTCATTCTTGGATAACATTTATTTGCAAGTTGTATTTTTTTTTAACTTGCAAATAATACATGAGTTATACAAAAATAGTAGAATAATAAAATCACCAATTTTGAACCATTTCGTTAATTTCCCCCACATCATATTCGGTCATGGAAATATCTTCAAAGTCTTCCATTTGGTCCGGTCCACTAGCTATCAAATCTTCAATTTCTTCCTCTTCGCCTTGCTCCGCTTCTGAGTTTTGGTTGCGTCGCTCCGATCTAATCCAATCTCGAATGCACACTAGTACTTGCAAGCTAAAGCCGGATAATGAATGTCTATGGTCTCCAATTTGCTGTCTTCCTTGGCTAAATGCGCTCTCCGAAGCCACGGTTGATACTTGAACCGTAAGGATATCTCGAGCCATTCTTGAAAGTATCGGATAGCTTGCCTTGTACTTCTTCCACCATGCTAAGACGTCCACCTCATCCAGTTGGCTGATATCCACATTTGGCTGCATCAAATAAAAGTTAAATTCATCAAAGTTTGCAGTAGAAGAAGATGTAGGCTGTGAATGTAAAACTTTTAAACCCGACAAGTCCTTTTTGCTACTATGAGAAGTAGTAGGGCGTGGAGCAACTGGTGTAGCACGTTCTTCCAAACTAGAATAATGAGTAAAAACTCTTCTAAACTCATCATCAATAGCGAGATCGGCTTCAGCTAAAGATGGTTGAACTCCCTCTTCAATTTCTAAAAATGTATAAATTTGACTAACCAAATTTTTAGTATAAGACACTTTTAAACAAGGATTTAAAAGGGAACCCAATATAAATAAAGTTGGGATGGGAAAAAAATACTTCTTAAATTTGATTATCATTTCAAAAATAGCCACTTGATAATCGAGTTTATATTTATACTCTTGTAAAACTCTAGCTATTTCCGCTAAGTAGGCTAAAATTTCGGTTACCGTGAGATAGAATTGTCTAGAAAAAGCAAGAGTTGCATTATAAAAAATTTCTAAGAGTTCAATACATTCTTTAACATCTTCTCAATGCCTATAAGTTAACCAATCCTCACTATCAATATTATATTTGTTGTGAACTTGTTGTATGGGAATCCTATACTCATATGCTTGTTGTAGCATAATGTAAGTGTAGTTCCACCTAGTCTCAATTTCTACTTGAATTTTCCTAGGTCTAAGGTTATTTTCCACACAAGCATTCTTAAAATCTCTAATTCTTCCCCTATTAGCATTACAAAAAAGAAACGCAACAGCATTTCTAACTTTTTGAACAGAATCATCAAAATGCATAAGACCATCTTTAACAATTAAATTTAAAATGTGACAACTACATCTTACATGAAAAATATTTCTTAGAGGAGGGTTTATTTCTCTTTTTAAAAGACCAATTGCCTTTGTATTATTAGAAGCATTATCTAAAGCAATACAAAGTGTTTTTCTATAAATGTTAAAAAATCTCATTATAGTAGACATTGAATCGGCTAAAAATTTTCCATCGTGACGACCTTTTCCTTCGTCGTATAAAAAAGCTATAATTCTTTTTTGCATAACCCAGTTGTCATCAACCCAATGACATGTAATAGCAAAGAAATCTAAATGGTTAATACTAAGACCCAAATCAGCGGTAAGACAAACATTACAATTTAAAGAATTAAATACATGGCGCAAATAAAATCTATATTTTTTAAACAAATCTATAACATCGGCTCTACAAGTACTTCTAGGAATACCCTCAAATAACGGGTTATAACAACGTTAAATGTAAGTAACAAACCCTAAACCCGAGGGAAAGGAAAATGGTAAACAATCATAAGCTACCATTTTAGCTACTTCTACGCGTTCTTTTTTCTTGTCATACTTAAAATTTCTACCGGTTCGTGGGTCTATCGTCATTTGAATCCCCCCACATTTGAACCCGTTTGCTCTCCCCAAACATCCATATGTTTGGTTCTCATATGAGCATTTAGTATACCCGTTCCACCATCCTTACCAGTTCCTTGCTTAAAACTAAATACTTGTCCACATAGGGTACATGTAACTGATTGATTTTCCCTATCCTTAGTCATAAATTTCCAAACTTTAGCTGTTGGCTTACGAGTTCTAGGCGGTTTGTCTTGTGTATGTGATTGTGCAGGACCTGTATCTCCTATAGGATTTTCGGGGGGTTGTGTTTCATCATCATCATCATCTAAGTCTTCATTAAAAGTGTCGATAAAATGTTGTTGCATTGCCTCATGACCTAAAAGTGGATTATTTCCACCAACATCAATACCTAAATTAGGTGTTTCTTCCACAAATGTTTCCTCATTAAGCGCACCCCTAACAGTACGACTACTACTACCGGCACCACGTCTTAATCTCTTTAACATTATTAAATAGAAATTATTTAAATCACAATCAAATAAATCACAAGAAAATAAATTACAACAAATTAAATTGCTAGAATTAAATTGCGTAAATTAAATTTCGAAAAATAAATTGCTAGAATTAAATTGCAAAAATTAAAGATAGAGTTGGAACGAAGGTACCAAATTGCCGGAATAATTTCCAACAAAGCGAAGGCGGCTAGAATTGCAAATCCACCAAAGCTACTTCGGATTGTTGCAAAATCACCAACTCCACCAACAATATTATAATTGCAAAATTAATAATTGAAAGTTCAAACTATAATAAGACTTTGTGGCTAATTATTGCAAAGTAACTATAATTGAGAGATTGAGATTTGAGAGAAAGATGAAGAAGAGTGAATTGAAATGAAAATGAAGAAGGGTTTATATAGGGGTGGGGAAGGGGTTAAAGTGTTAAAAAAAAAAAATTTGGGGGCCAAAAATTAAGAAAATGACCGTTTGGCAACGGCCATTTTTGCAAATGGACCGTTGCCAACGGTCCATTACCGAGGCCCAAGTCCAACGGCTCTTTCCTTTTTTTTTTTTTTTTTTTTTTTAATTTTAACCGGTTTAACCGGTTCCGGTTAAGAAAAATTTGGAACCGGACCGGTTATACCGGTTCCAGTTCCGGTTTAACCGGTCCGGTTACCGGTTAAAACCGGTTACACGGAACCGGTTGACACCTTTACTACTGGGCACTGGCTGGCTACCTTTTCTTTCAATTTATCAACATATTCTAGTTATCAGTAAGTTCCTTTGTTACAGTGCGTGTTCGATTCTTCTGTTTTAGTACACAATTAACTGAGTTTTGTGCATAAAAAACATCTCGATAGTTGTGCAAAGTTTCCCGGACCCTCCTAACATGGGATGCTTTGTGCACATTTATGCAAAGCCAGCTATAATTTGCTGGATAGTACTGAAGAATGGATTCTGAAGCAAGTCAAGATAGGGGAACAGCTACCTATGGTATAGAAGTCTGGACAGAAGAGTAGAAGACGATTAAAATGGAGTTCTGATAGCCTTCTGTTACCTAATAACATCTTAATCTACAAATAAGAAATAGAAGCATCTAGTATCCGAGTAGGTGATCATACACCTGTCAGTACTTCCGTCTAAGGGCACGAAACATGGAAAGAAAAGAGGGAAGACAAGACACAACTAGAAAATGTATTAGGACAAAAAATCAGGTAAGGTTTAGTGGGATGGCATCTAAACCCATGTCTAACACTAGAGTTAGTCCTTATGTAGGGTACATTAATCAACATTATTAAAAATTCTATTGTACAAAAACTGGAGGAAGCTAAGTGGAGGGGATCTAAACCCAACCAGTAGCGTCAACAACTAGTATAGCAAACTCATTACTGATTTCAATAGGATTTTTTGCACCTCATCAGAAACAAAGAGACAAATAGAGGGTAATCTTGACGCTTCTGCTGAACCTCTTTTAGCATGAGGCTTGAGTGACAATAACTAAGTAAAATTACTTGAATACAACTCTCAATCCAAGGAAGGAAAGAGGTTTAGGCTCGATACTCACTAACCTCTTTCCTTCCTTTCCCCTTACCGAATTGCCCTCCCCAACCCAAAATAAGCTAGATCCACAGCACACCCACGGCAATGGGTAGGGGAAGAGAAGAAAAAAGAAGGCTCAAATAACATGCAAAAGCAGGCACTGCTCGAACATTAGGGCACCAACGAGCATTTCTTCCTGTGTTATGAGGTACAAATGCACTTCAATTTGCCTCAGTTGCTGAAAGTCTCGACAGAAACTAGTGGATAATCTGTGAATTTGTGTTCATTGTGTATAACTAGTACCAGATATAACAGTACTGAGAGCCTGTTTGGATCGGCTTAGTTAGGTGCTTTTAAGCCAAAATAGCCTTTAAGCACTTTTGTAGTGTTCAGGTAAGATTAATGTGTTTTTAAGCACTTAAGTTATAAGCCCATCCAAACAGACTCTAAGTCTACATACAACTTACCTCTTCGCACAGAGATTTGTGTCAAATCAGTATTGTCTCTATATAGAACTTTCTCTTGCTAGGAATGTTAAGACGGTAGAACAAACTGAAAGCCAGATCAGCATGAACTCAAATGGAAGGGAAAGGTATAGGGCCATTCGTTCAACAACACAAACACACTATCTGGTTCTCTCTCTCTCTCTCTCTCTCACATAGAGCAAACAAGAAAAAGAGTGCAAAGAAGGAACAACAAATATTGAAAGGATAAAAACAAATTCCTTAAAAACATACTTCCATGCACCAAAAAGCAATTTGGAGTTGCCTAGTTCATAAATTGGCAATTGGTTAATAGATCAGATAGTCAATGCATTTTGAGCAACTAAACCACATTTTCTAGAAATGGACAAGGCTAGCGGAAAGTGTTGGAACCTTGGCCGAGACCAGTAAAGACGCTAGGTACCTCATTTCTTGTTCTGATAAGTCTAGGTACCTCATTTTTCTATGAGGGAAGGACAACGGAAGACAACTACCCCGTTAGTATCAAACAAATTCAAGAATACTGAGAACACAAACATGAATATATTGCAATAACGCGTCATCAAAAAAATATATTGCAATAACGCATCCTATAAGCTCCAAATTGCTAGAGAAGCAAGTTCAAGATTGTGTGATGATGCTTAATGATATCACCTCAAGGTAAATTTGCTAAGTAACAAGCTTAAGACTACCCAAGGTATTCAATCCATACAGAAGGGTCGGAACTTAAGCAAAAGAACTAGCTGTAAAGCTAGTCAAGGTACTTACAGATAAAGATCTCAACGTCCATCTACTGTACTCATTTTCACACCTTTGAACTTTGATATTCCTGGAGCAGTTCTCAGATTTTCTCCAGATGGAGCAACTAACCACATCAAGATGTCTTTCGGGGATGCTGAGTACAATTTTTAATAATTTCTTAAGCTTCACCAACTTTTGCCAGGATTTGATACTTCTAAGTTGCTGTCTACACTGTTTTCCACTTTCCTTGTAGAACTTATCCACCACTAAATAGTGGGTTTTAGTTGTTAAACATGCAGAAACCAATGCAATCTAGCCACAATATATGCAAACAAAATGAATCAGCTCAGGTGTCCTAGAATTAATCAAAGTTAACATGTAATTAATCAATTATAAAGCAGTGAGTTACAAACCAATCTACTCTAACTGTATCATGTGCAAACACAAATCAACTCAAATGTTTTTCCCCGAATTAAACTAATTGGTATGAGATTACTCAACTACAGCCTGGTTACAAGACAAGAAGTCAGAACCAATCTAATCAACCACAATACTCGACAAATCAACTCATATACTTATCCTTTCCTTTTCATCTCTTTCTCAAAAAAAATTAGTCAAGCTGGTATGTGATTATCCTCTGTACAGCAGTTGCATTGGTCACCAGAATTCTCTTCATCGGAGGCAACCTCTGATTCAACCCAGGTTAGATTCTCGGAATTTTCTTGAGTATGCGTAATTTTTTATTGTAAGGTAGGCTTTCTTGAGTATTCAGGAGTCATTATCGAGTAACACCGTCTCCTTTCCTTTCCACCCTCTATTCTCTCTTGTCCCCTTCTAAACCTTATAAATATTTGTTGTACCATATATTACACATGAAAAAGAATCTACAAAATAGCCCGACAAAGTCAGCCTGTTATGCTTTTATTTTAATTTTATAATTGAAACATATGTTTTTAGAATATGTATGAGATGGGAACAAGATAGTGAGAGTACTGCACGAGCCTTTGGGGGAGAGAGAAACCTGATATCACGTGTTCTTCTCTTCAGCAAGACCTATGACTGGCTTATAAATGTAAAATGTATCACTTTTAATAGAATTAGTAATCTTCTATGATTCTTAATCTTTCTCTAACTCTATTTCATATACTTCCAAAAATTTCATCAATAGCCTAAGGTCACCACTATTTTTTCCTAATTTCTTCAGTTGTTTCTAGCCCTTAATACCTCTTTAGCTGACAACATTTTGAGCAGGAGCCTCACGTATGGAGATTGTAGCACATGCTGCAGCCAAGTCACGCACATTGCACAACCCCCACACTAGAAGGTTAATGCTCTGCAGCATCACCTTCACAGGCTTATCCATTCGTTGCAGCAGCGAGCAAGGGGGATGCAGAAGATACTATTTTGAGAAACAAAGGGGGAAAAAAGGTTCTGTGCAAGTATGCATCGAACAGGATAGTCCTGCTACAACTATAAAGCACCTTTCTCCCAAGATACAAAGGGTTCTTCCTCCTGTGGAGTTAGTAACAACAGAGTATAATTTAAGCCTAACAAAGAGATAAAAAGGAGAAAAGAGGAAAGTAAGTCCATCTCACATGTATTTAGAATGGAAGGAAAAGCTTAATTTGTATGCTAGGCTAAGTGAACATTAATGTAACATTCATAAAGAGAGAAAGGTGGAAGTCTTTTGGAAAAAGTTCATGGCTTTGAGGTAACAATAAGTCAATAAAGCGGAGAACAATCAAATAGAACTCAACTTAGTCAAACTCTCTAATGTCTATTTTAAAACAATTTTAAAGCAGAAAAATCAAATTAAACTCAGCTTAGTCAAAATTCTTAATTGGATTTGCGCCGAGTCCCACATTTTAATCATGTGGCAATGCGGCTGAGAGAGGAGAACATATTTTGTACTTGTCAGCTCATTCTTATCTGCTTTACCCTACTATGTTCGAGTTGTCACAAGTTTAAGGAGTAATATGTTCCCAATGGTAAACATAATTTGTTTGATCAGGCCTGTTAGACTGCCTTGATTACCAACGACGCCCTGTTGTTCCCACTTGTAAACATAATACTGACCCCGCCCATAAGGTTAAATGTTGTTCATCTGAAAGCATCAAACTGGTTGAAGAAAAACAGACTGAACAACTACTTATTTTGAAATAAGCATAACACATATTTCAAAGGCCTGAGAGAAGAAAAAACAAAGAAACGGAAGTTGCTGGGTTTAGACACTTAAATGTAAACCCCCGAGTCAAATGTCTTTTTGTACTGTGAATAACAAGTAATGACTTACACCTATTAAAGCGACACATCGATGATGAACCAACAAACTACTGTTGTAAGTTATGAAGGATACTGAAATGGCACACATAAAAATGGGCCAACCGTCTTGTATGTATAATTGTATTCGGGTCAGTGATCAAATCCAATAGTAAAGTCCATACTCAATTGACTGAACTATTCTCTGCTCTCTAGTTTTCACTCCCAGAGGCAATAACTTTATCATCAAGCAGGTAATGCAATAGTCCTTTTGAACTATCTAGCGACTGCAATACATTTCTGAATATTCTGTTAATACAAAATAAGAAACGCCTAAAATTTGTAAAAAATGTTGCATCCAAAAATTAGAAATAGGAAAAGGGAAAATACAAATCAAGTGGTTATTCAATTTGTTTTAGTTAGCAGTCAATCCAAACTAATTCTTCCAAGTTTCAACCACATTAATGCATTTTCACACCCCATTCACTGTGTATAATAACAGAAAGAGTACAAACACAAAAAAGGCATTTACAAGCATAACCATAGAGATATATTTGACATACTCATAATGAGTGATTCGATAAGCAATCCATCCCCTCCTCCTCTTGAAACATACAAGAACTCGCATCGAGTATCTTCAACAACGCCATCGCCTTGCTCCTCCCTTTATCCGTTCCATTTTCCGCCACTTCAATAATACCATCCACTGCCCCTAAAACTACACCCCGAACACTATTGACCGTCTCTTCACCGCCACATTGCACCAAATTCAGCAAGGCTGAAACCGCGTTCTCTTTAGTTCTACCGCTTGATCCAGTAGAACTATCCAACAAATCCACTAACACCCCAACACCTGATATCTTCCTAAAAGCCTCCCAGCTCTCTTCACAGCCCGCAATTTGAGCAATCACAGCTGTAACATCTTCCAATATCCCAACTCTACCATCATTACATAACAACGAAAACAACGGATTTACAGCTCCAAGCTCGATAATTTGAGCACGATTCAACGGGTAAAGCGCGATACCAAAAAGCGCTTTGAGCGCATCTTTAACAGTTCTTGAATCCGAACTAGGGTTCTTTATAATATCTATAAGCCCAAAAAGTATATCCCTCTTGTGCCCAATGATTGGCCGATAAGATTCAAACGTTAATAAGCTGAAGATGGTTGCAGCAGCACACTGAGCAACGAAAGGGGAACTAGGGTTTCGGAGCGCGTGAGAGAGCGCGTCCAGGAGTCCGCGCGTGGACATCAGCAAGTCTTTGGAGGAAATTGAGAGGTTATGCAACGTGGCGGTTGCGTTCTCTTGAGACAACTTGTTCGATGAATACAAGGATTCCGACAAGTATGGAACTGCGCCGGCGTCTGCGATTAACGGTCTGCTGTCGGAATCGTTTTTGGAAATTAATCTGAGTTCGCAGATTGCTTCAGTTCGTGTTTGCTCTGAGACGGAACTTAGTTTCATAACGAGGTTCTTTACTGCTCTTCGTTTGACCTCCATTTCTGGCAATCTTCGAGTTTTCCGAGGGTGATCTAAGTATTTGTCTTCGTTGAATCGATCATGAATTCCTTTATGTAGTGGATATACATATTACTAATAATTTAAATACTCCCTCTTCGTAATTTGCGTGTCACTTTTCTCTTCTCAAAATTCCAACAGCATGCAACATTTTAAGATTTTTTTCCACCAAATTAATATTAAAAAAATTATAATTTATAGTACTTTCTCATATAGTTTTCAATATATAAAATTTTAATGCTAAAATATTAAATTAATCTAATCTAATTTAATTTTAAAATTTAGTTAAATTAGCTCTTCTAAAATGAAAAATGACACGTAAACTGGAACGGGGTAATACTATTTAAATACGCCATTGTTGACTTTGTGTTAAGAGAGTTTGGTGTGCTGTGGTTTTTACGTTTTGACAGACAGGTCACGCGTGTGAGGTTTCTATACAGACGTTCTTTTCATTTGTGGAAAATAAACAAGAGATTGAAAATTAGCATTTGGACTTTTAAAACCTTTTAACAAGTAAAGATATATGTAAACGTTTTAAGTGTAAAAGGAATAAAAGGAATTGAATTAATTGGAAGGAGTTGAATGTGAATAGGTAAACTTTCTGATATCCTTGAAGCATTCTGATTTACAAGGCAATAGCCAATATCTCGGCGTATCCAAATCAGTGAGACATTAAAGTTCGACGCATATATTCTTTTCTAACCTGAGATAGAGGAAAATAGAAAGACCCATATATTCTTTTCTGACCTGAGATAGAGGAAAATAGAAAGATATGGACTTTCAATCAAGATTTTCCTTGCAAGCCGATTCCCAGCTCACCACTCTAATGATTGGAAAAATTCTTAATATTGTATAGGGTGAATCCGTAGATACTAAGTGGACGTATCAAAAGATGACACGTGGCGATTGGGACATGTTAGATTTGAGTTAGCAAGCGAGAGGCTTCGGGAAAGCATAACGACGCTCCAGAGAAGTAATTGCTATCAGAGACAGAAACTATAAAAGATCCGGAAAAGCATGCCAACTCATCGGTCAAATGTCATCCAATGCACAATCGTTACAGAAGACACCCAAGATTCTTCGGCCCTTTATTACCTTTTATTGCAGCATTAATATTGGTAATTAAGGGGGCATGATTTGTGGATCATGCATCCCAAAGCTCTAGTATAAATAGATATTCTCATTCTGTTGTAAGACATCTGAAAATATATACTAGAAATACCCTCCTCTTATTTTGCTTTTAGCTCCTAATTGCTCTTGTTCAATTAAGCAAAGTTCTGATTGTTCGCTTGCCCGGAGACTCTAGCTCAAAGGCTTCTCCAAGGCTCAGGCTATTCTAACTTCTCAGGCTATCCTAGCTCCTTATTTTCAATTACATTTCGTTCATATTACGTTCTATTGTTATTTATCTCATTATTTCAGTCATATTGATCCGCGTGTCCTTGACCACGTATACAAATTCAAGTCAGCTGATTTTACGGGTAAACAAATATCATAAAGCTTAATAGCATAAAGAAAAGGTCTTTGCATTAAGCTGAACTCATGTAAATTGTGGCATTGGTTGTGTTTAACCTTAAAACAGAGAACAATTAAATTTGTACGTGATGCCAAAGATATGTGGCTAAATGAACAGAGAAGCAGATCTAACCAAATGTTAAATACGTATGGCCTCGGGTATAGAAACCGAGGTCGATACTCTTTTGTTACAAGCTCTCACGAGGTATAATAAAAAATGAACTTAAGAATAGATGGAAAATGATTTAATAAGATTCTTATGATTGTTCACGTAAACTATTTCTCTCCTTGCTATTGTCAACCCTTTTCATGAATGATAACCTCCTCTTTATATAGTAGAGAAGTTTCAACCATAGTACAATTCTAAATAAAGCAAGTAAATCTAGTGACAGCTGTATTGCCGAGATCGACGCCGAAATATCCGGGTAAGGACGGATATTTTGGTCTCCTGCTAATGACAGTCAATCGCCCTTCCTTTATCGTCTCATCCCCGCCCGAGCTCGAAGCCTCGTTCCCGGTGAGACGATCGTATTGTGACCGAGCATAACCATGACAACGGGAAACCGAGCGTGCCTATGTCTTCGGTTTTACCCGTATACATGTTGTAATCAACATTTTGGTATGTTTCTTTTCAAATAATATCTCAACTACGAATTAGGAGTTTTTCCTATAATGTGAAAAGGCATTTATTCATATTAAATCATTAATTTTCTCCATGAATTGATAGGATTTGTGGTTGATAGTCTTTATTTAGGCCATGGAAAAAGTCGGGGAAGGTGGGTGCCTCGTGGTCTAGTGGACTAGTGGCGTCATGGTGGCTGAAAAAGAAATTAATGGGAAATTGGGAATTATGGAGACGGAGAAGGAAGCGATGATCGTGAACTAGAAAAAAGAAAGAAAGGCGGAATACATTATACATAGACGACCTTCTAAACTAGTTCAGATATTCAACTTGAATACCTTAATTGAGCTCCTCTCCAGCCGAACACTTACAAGATTTTCATTGTGCTTAAGACGTGTTTCCCTCTTCCTAAATAAGCGTATGCATAAAAATTGTTCGTCGATTTGCATGTTAGGACTTAAAAAAAAAAAAAAAAATCTCTCTCCTTCAACTCTTTTTATTCACAATTACTGCGGTGCATTTCATTTATGTTTAATTTCTTCAAATATTCAAACTTTTTGCATCCGCTGAAGCAATGCGAAAATATTTATCGAACTAATCTTTAATCCCTCTACCAACATTTTAAAAGTTCTCACAAGAAATTTTCTTCACCATTATCACATATTTCCTCCGTCTCATAATAAGTGTCACCTTAACAAAATCACACATATTAAAAAATCAATAATGCAATGTGAAATTTACTAAATTAACCTTATATAATAAAAATAAATTACCTTTTCATCTTGATTAGAGCATGCACAAGTAGTAATTCTTTTGACATTGGGAATCCAACAATACCAAGTTACTATGTGGCTTGTCCAATCATCATTTAGATATTACCTTAACCTGTCATTTTTGTCTGTCTTGATTTCCTAAGATGACATTTATTATGAGATCAATTTTTTTGATTAAGGTGACACTTATTATGAGACGGAGGGAGTATCATTTACTGCAGTACCTCAATGAAAATGAGATGGTCGGAAAAATGGAGATGATCATAATTTTGTTAAGGGTCCGATCTTTTATATCAGAACAAAACACTAGCAAAGAACAATCAATCACGCATCCTTAATTAATTTCACAACCTCATTAATATTTCCAACTAATTCCACCCAAAATACATGAGAAACCACAAATACTACCTCGAATTTACTCTCGTCAAACTTCATATCATTGTGATTTCATACAATTTCCGTTGGAGCCGACAAAGGTACAATGGTAAAAATGAAGAAATCGTATTTTGAGAAAGAAAGGACATATTTGGGATTAAATTTTTTATAATTACCAAAAGCTTATTTTAACTAATTACTTGGAACTAAAAGAGCCACTTATTTTTTCTTCTTATTGGTGAACTTTTTGCCACATTAACGAGTGCAGAGTGCACATATTATATTTGTTGATTGTTTGAGCAAAATGTGTTTTAAGTGAAACTGTGTTAGAGTGTTCTAATGAAAAAGGGTTCACTTGAGGTGTTCAAGTGGAAAATATTTGGACCAGTATAGAGGGTCATATATTTCGCCAAAAAGAAAATGAGATGGGTTCGAAATTTTTCTTATAAGTTCTTATGAAGAGTAATAATGACAAAGCCTATTATATTGGCGAAGTTAGAAACGACTAATTACTGATTTTGAAATTGCTCAGGTGCGTGAATGAAAATTTATGACATTGAGAGAAAAAAAAATTCTATGGAAGTATAGATGTCTAAATTCTAATTGTCCATTTGCTAATTTTGAGTATATTTCAAAACGCTGAAATTTTTTTTAGGGGTCCAATCAAATGACTCCTAAGTGGATTATTCCGATACAAAATTAAGAATTAAATCTATTGCTTGAATGAGAAATTACCTAAATTAAGATTTGATAGATCTTTGAGCATTTTAATATTATTTTATTGATATATTAAAATGTCTCATTCTCTTGTTTGACCATTCACATTTGTGGCCATTAAAGCTGAAAATAGGCTCTTGTCTGACTATGCCATTATGCCTTGTAACTTATTTTCCCGTTATCACATTTAGTACTCCATATTCACACCACTTTATTATCCCTATAATCCACTTTTTTTATCCAATTAATTCAAGGATGAATTTTTCAACTATAAATAGTTTGTCATCCTTACTTTGTGGATATAGAGAAAAATATAAAGTGTATAAAGAGTGAGTTAAAAAAAGAGTTTATTGGCTGAAGGAAGGTGTTCTTCTTTTTGGTGGAGCTTTGGACTCAACCTCTTATCCAGAATTTGACGTGATCGGGTTGTTGAATCCTGGAGGGAACAAGTCAGAAAGGTTACTGCTGGATCGGTAGATTTGCTGCAGTGGGCTTGAATCTCTTTAAAGAGAGCGAGATATTCGAGTCTCAGCCGAAGATATTTTTATTTCTTCATTTTATTTTTCAATTGTAATTGTAATTTCATTATATTATCACCAATAAGATTAATTTAATACTGTTGGGTTTTTTGATATTGGTGAATGGGATGAAAAGTGAAGGGAATATAAAAGGTCCCTTTTTTTTTTGCTTTGGGAAATGTAAAAGGTTCCTTGTGCTTTGGTTAAAGCATCTGTCCCACATAGGAAAAAGAGAGAAAAAGAGAGGTGTACATATTACATTACACCTTCTCTAGTTGCTAAAAGGGTTGAGGGGGAAAGGACCCCACGCGCCGTCGTCGTCGCTCGCTCGGCTCGGCTTTGGATTTGGATTTGGATTTGGATTTGGATTTGGATTTGGTCAAATGATCTGATTCTGACCCGTTAGTGACCCGGATCCGCGTGTCTGACCCGCGACCCGTTTCTCCCCGGATTAATTTAAATTTCCCTCCGTTTTTTTTTTTTTTTTAAACGTACATTTTCTGAAAGGTTGCAACCCTTTCTGAAAAGGTGCAAACCTTTTCTGAAATCCTCTATTCTTCTACTCTTCTTACA
The DNA here is from genome assembly GCF_019175385.1 of Lycium barbarum. Lineage (NCBI taxonomy): Eukaryota > Viridiplantae > Streptophyta > Magnoliopsida > Solanales > Solanaceae > Lycium > Lycium barbarum. The sequence continues at coordinate 108,983,734 of NC_083342.1, forward strand.
AGTTTTCTTTTCTGTGTGATATACTGCCATTGAGTGGTTTGCCGCTACCAGAATTTGGAGTACTACTATTTTGGTAAGATAATCGTTCTATCCTGGGAGGGGATATTCCATCAACCTCGAGTACTGTGAGGGGAATAATTTCCTTAAGGACACACTTTGAACTAAGTGGGCTCGATTATGTTCTGAATATATTTTTTTTTTTTCTAACACTGTTTCTGTTCATTTGTCCATTTTCTGTAATTTACTGGTTTATAGTTTTTACAGATTGTGTAATCTGCTTTTACTAAGTGTTTTACAGATTCAGAAACTTTATTTAGACTTATACAGATTATTTTTAAACAACAAATACCACAATCATTAGATTATTTATTCCATATAGAAGGTCAAAAAAATAATTTCAATTATAATTATAGGATAATCTGATTTCGAACCTAACAACCCCTCAAGGATGTTTGGTTGGTAGATAAAGGACACCAATCCCGAAACTAAATACAATTGCTTTACTTCACGTTTGGTAGGATTTTAATCGAAGTTAACAATTTTGTGTTAGTAAAGTATCATATTTGAGCTTCTTCAAAACTTTTTGTTCAAAGTTTTTTAGTAAACTCAAGGTTAAAATTTGGGAAAGAAATTTATTCAACTTTATCTAGTTTAAATCAAACACCTAGTTTGTTTATTAATGAGATTATTTAATCTCCATAATACAATCACTAATTATACTAATCTGGTTATATCTTGTTCACCCACCAAACGACCCCTTAGATTACTTTAGTGGACAATATATTTTCAAACCGTTATAATCACGAACCATGACCAATAAGAAATGTCTGCCACAATTGGAATGGACCAGTAATCATTTTTTATTTTTTTGCTTGAAGGGTAGGTAAAACAAGAAAGAAGTACGTGGGAAACAGGGAATAGCACCTTTCAAGTTTCAACCCGTGATAACATAACTCCAAAATAAGCAAAATGCACCCACCCACCGACAATACGAAAGTGCCAAACCCGTGAAACCATCTAATAATTCATTCCCCAACTCAAAATCAAATAAAAAAACAATAAAGAGAAAACCAAAAGCAGAAAGGTTCCATCAATCAAATGATGATATAGTAAATTAACTTAATAAAGAAAAATCCAAATTAACTTTTTTTAAGATTTGTATTTTTAGTCTCTCAAATATAGATATTTCTAATCTTAGATGACCTTGTGATTCTTTTATTCAGCATATTAACTTTTGATTAATTATATCGTGTACTTTCAATTCCTTTTGATTGAGCATTTTTACAAATTTATTGGCTAACTGAATTATTAACTGTTAAATTTATGCTTGTTACTCCATATTAAGGGCAACATAGTGCTAAATATTACTATTTAAATAAGCAAAATGCACCCACCCACCGACAATACATAAGTGCCAAACCGTGAAACAATCTTCTAATAATTCATTCCCCAATTCAAAAACACGAGAAAAAAGAAATAAAGAAAAAAAAAACAGAAAAATAAGGTCCCATCAAATGATTTTAACTTAACAAAGAAAAATCCAACTTAAGTAGCAGTAGTAATTGTTCAGCTACAGGTTTCACGTGCAACACCAAGCTTATTACTTGGAACATCAAACAGAAATCGATGATTCTGTTGTTGCCAGCTGGCGATAACATTGAGTACAGAGTTGACAGGGTCTGAAGGTGAAGCAGCCATAGCTAAGCAAGTTGTACTGCTAGAGCTGCTCTTGATAAGGAAGTTGTCTTGTGGTAATGTTACGTTCATGCCGGCGAACATTAGTGTTATTGTTGGAATAGTCACGGGGACGGTGTAACAGGTGTCGAATCCGCCAAGTGATGTTACTGGCGTCTTCCTACCCATTCTCCTCCTGAACTCGTTCCTTACTGCTGTGTATGCTGGCTCTGTTAGCCTTGTGAATACCGTGCCTGCCAATTCAACAACAACAAAAAAAATCATTTAGGAAAAATTGGTACTATTGTTAAATTATATTCCTCCCGTCTTAAATTATGTGTCGTGATTTTATTTTACACACTCTTTAAAAAACATTAAATAGAAAGGAGTTTTAACTATTTTACCAGTGTTTGTAATTTCTACGCACAATTATTACTAAGGATAAAATAAATAAAAAAGTTTAAGTTTATGACAATTATTTTTAGAAAACATGCAAAATAATTTGAAATGGAGGAGTAGCCTATTTGGCCAAGTTTTTTGAGAGGCAAAGATGCTTGTTTCTTTTGAAAAGTGTATAGTTTAAAAAACGCAAGGTGTTTGATCAAGTTTTCGAAGAAACATAAGTGTTTCTGGAGTATCAAAAGCTGTTTTTCAATAATTTAAAAATATAGCTTTTTCTAAAATAATTTTAATAAGAACTCTTTGAAAAAGAGACACGTAAAAAACACTTTTTAAGTTTGACAAACTATTTTTTCAAAAAGCATTTTTTGAAATAAGTTGATTTTAAAAACTTGCTAAACAAGACTACTAAACAGTTAAAATATAAATACCAGAATCAATTATGGTGCCGGCACCGGTGGAAGGGTTGAAAGCCAAAGCACTTGGAGGGATATCGACGATTCGCTTTCCGACTTTAACTCCAACCAAGTTGACATAGTAAAGGGATGATCTCCTTGGGTTTGTTAACAATGGGGTTGTCTTAATCCTTTGGGGCTGACCATTTGGGCCCAACCTAAGCGTGCCAGAAAAGTTGGGAGACTTGTAACTGGGCAAACAATAGGAGAATGTGGAGTGGTAGAGGCTCTGGGATTGGGACAAGAATGATAATGGGCCACGGCCCAGACCTAATAGACCCTGAGGTGGAGCTGATTTGCCAGTGGCCTTTAGGACACAACCATAGTAGAATTCGGACACGGGGTCTTTGGCGAGTGACAATGTGTCTACTGAGAGGCTTCCACTTATGCTGGAACCGCCGTAGGTTAGGTTGTAGGTGCAAGTTGCGGCGTCGCAATTGCGGTTTGGTACCTGAGGAAATACTTTTAGCAATTAGCATTACACAATTACAACCTATCCAATGTAATCTCATAAGTGGGATGATGTTGTTTCTGATAAATTCTTAGCTCAATTAAATTGTAATCAAGAAAATAACAGCAGCAAAATAGCAAGATAAATACAGCAAATGGAGTAACAGGTACTTAGTAGTAAAAATAAAAAATATACTATGAGAATATTAGATAAAGCTGCTACCTCCCAAAATAGAGTTAAGGTCCACGTGCACTTTATTCTCTCCAGACTTACTTCGTGGGATTGCACTGGATATATTATTGTTGAGAATATTTGATAATACTATTAAGCCTACTACTAAATAAGAAGAGGAGAAGAGAAACTAGCCTCATACCTATCTCACATAAAAGTAATATTACACTCCGCTACCTATTACTCTTTTACCTAATCCTAATAGAATTTTATATATATATATATATATATATATATATATATATATATAGTTCGTAAAGTTAACCTAACTTGTTTAGAATATATTGAGACATAATAATTATAGTAGTTACTTATTCATCCAGAATTTATTAAATTTAACAAATACTATCCATTTTACAACTATTTATATTTTTATGTCCACTTAAAAGTGTTACAAATAAGTAATGTCCTTTTGTGGATGAGAGAATGTTGACCAAAACATGTGACAAAGGTCACGGGATAAGTATATACCGGACAACCCTGCCGCTGATTTTGCTCAAATGTCGACATTCGACAAAGGCCAGGAAGGACGAAACAACTTTTCAGGCCTCACGCGCCGTATCTAGCGCGTTACTTACTTTACCAATAATGAGTTTAACACGATCTTAAAACAATGATTAGCTTTTCTAATTGATACCTACTTTTTCGGTTTTTAATTCTGAATTAATGCTGAACACAGTTTATTCCTGTATGTACTGATCTAGCTAAGCTTATATTACTTGAGTAGGATCATCAAATTGGACAGATGGAGAAGCTAGTTTTTCATGTTATCGATATGAACTTATCCAGAGAAAAAATGGTTGATATTCCATCGTAGCAGAAATATACCCACAAATATTTAAAGTTAGTTACAACTCACTCTGTTACTAAGTGCAATTTACGTGTCTCCTTTTTAGTCTTGTTTCAAAAATATGTCATTTTCAACATATTCGTTGTGTTACAATTTATGTCTTCTTTCAAGTCTTGTTTCAAACTAAATGGCATTTTTTATATTACTTCTGTTAATTTATGTGAACTCATTTTTTTATTAGTCAAAAAGAATGATTTCTTTCTATATTTGAAAATAATTTATCTTTATGCAATGATTTATAACTACACAAAATATATGTGACTCATTTTACATCATAAGTTTAAAATCTTCTCTACTTTTTTAAACTCCATACCCAGTCAAATGGATTCACATAAATTGAAACCGAGGGAGTATTTAGTAAACTTTCCATTTCCAACAAACCATGACATATTTAAGGCCACACTTGTTTTTTTACTTTCTTAATTTTTCTGTTATGCTTTACTTGAGCCGTGATTTAATAAAAAGCAGACTCTCTATCTTTATAAGATAAGGTTAGGTCTACATACGTATCATCCTCCCCTAGACTCCACTTGTGAATTACACTAGGTATATTGTTATTGTTGTCTAGTAAAAACACAAATATGTTGCATAAATCTTTCAAAAATGTTATTCTTATGGACACTTGTTTAAAAAAGAAAATTATTAATGTAAAAAATGATACATTTCAATGTTTCAAAACTTTATTAAATATTAACCTTTCTGTATTTTACAGAAATGACAAGCTCTTATAGTTATAACAGTGTCATCACATTTTTAAGACTAAAAAACACTTTTGATATACCCAAATGTCTTTCGTTCTTTCTTTAACTTCAACTCTAGCACTATCATATACTACAAAACGAGATAAACATGATAAAATGTACCAAGGAAGTATAAATTAATTACCTGGCTGCAAACAGCACGTTCACAGCTAACATTCTTGAAAGTGGTGGACTTGGCGGGGGCAAAAACAGTGCTAGAGGAGCAACCAACACAACCACTGCAGGGGAACCAAGCAATATCATTACTATTATCTAGAGCCACCATCAATGTCTGAGGTGGGGTTCCAATCTTGGCCTTAACAATGTAAGTTGGGGTTTGTAGAATTTGTCTTCCAGATGCAATAGGGACAAAAGATCTACCAGCCACAAGGCTAGACAAGAACTGCAACCTTGTTGTATCCTTTGACTGCATTTGAAGGACACTGTCCACCCATGATTGTTTTTGTTGTTTAAAAGGAGAGCAAGGGCTGTTTACATGTATGACTTGTAGTGTTGAGCCTTTGTTGTCTTGGTGAAACTCGGCACATTTGGGATTGGTTAAACCCCCTTGGGCTAGAGAGAAAATTAAGAGAAGGGATAGTGAGAGAATGTTGATAGAGCCCTCCATTGGCCTTTTCTTTGGGGGTTTTGATGTGGTTTAAGAGTGTTTGCATACATGTATATATAGTAGAGGAGGTGTGCTTTTATTTTGATTAATTTTTCTTTTTAAAAAAAAATTTGCTCTTTTAATCGGTGAAATATCTAGATATTTCAATTTTTTGGTTAGTATATTTAACTTTTGATCAATAAACACGCGCACTATGAATTCCGGTGAATATTTACAAATTTAATCGATTATTAACTGTTAAATGGATTAATTACTTATGTATTAGATTAATTTTTACTTGCTACTCCATATTCATGGGAATATTATTCTAAAAATGATCTAAATGTACCAATTTTAGGATTTACATAGCCGAGAACAAAAGTGCAATTACCCTTTTCTTTTTTTCAATCTTTTGGGGGAATATCAAGATGTTCAACTAAAGTTTTCAAAAACAAAAAGGCTGAGGAAGATCTAAATAAAAAGAAGGCTTACTACATAGGCGGCCTCCTAAACTTCTAACCTTTTTTTTCATTTTGGCACCTCAGCTAAGTGTTGTTTCTATTGAACCTCTGAACTTGACTTCAAGTGTGTCTATCAAACATAATCCGACTTACATAATATATATGGTGAGTTTCAATTTTTTTTATCCTTGCGCGTGAATGTCAATAGCATCCTACGTGAAAAATTCAACCAATTAAAACACCCCACGCATTTTGATTATACACATCGGATAGGAAGAAGTGCACTACTGTGTTATACATACAAGTGAAGAACCACCACTTAAACTAATCAAATAACAAAACTGAAAAATAAGAAATCAAAATTGGAAACTAAAACTGAAAAATAAGAAACCAATACCCAAACTGGAAAATAAAAACTGAAAAATCAAAAACTGGAAATTAAGAAACCAAAACTGGAAACGAAACTGAAAACTAAAAAATCAAAACCAAAAGTTAATATCTGATGTGTATAATTAAAATGGGTTGAGTGTTTTAATTGGTTGAATTTTCAACGTACGATGCGATTGACATTCACGCGTAAGGCTAAAAAAAATTGAAACTCACCATATATATTAAGTAAGTTGGGTTGTGTTTGATAGATATACTTGAAGCCAAATTCAGGAGTTCAATAGGAACAACACTTAGTTGAAGTATCAAAATGAAAAAAGGGACAAATTTAGGGGGTCGCCTATGCATTAAGCCAATAGAATAAATGGAAATTATACCATGAAACATATACAATAGCATGCATATAGACAAAAGTTACAGAATTTCCTAACAAATTTAAACAGTAATCTTTGTATTTAAGTGTTAGTTATCCACCAATCAGCACTAAGATGCCCATTTAGTAATTCTGAAGCATTTTCCTTTATATTATATTAAATTTCTTTTTTCTTTCTTTATTAGAACATGGGTACTGGGACTTGGGAGTAAGACTAATAAGAGAGGTGTGAAGTGCAGGCTAGTGAGTGTGTAGTGTCTAGTTTGATACAGACTGTATTCCATTTACTTATCATGTCATCACCCTCCCCTCTCTGTTCTCCACATAAAAAGATATTACTTTGTTATTCAATATCTTTTGAGGAAATTTTATTTTCGATTTTCTTGTTTTCTTTTGTCGACCAATGGAATATTAAATATCGACATGCATTAAGCAACAAGCTTAGTGAACAGTACTCAGTATTTAAACTAAAAACAATATCTTTGATAACAATCTATCTTCTTTGTCTATTTCCTCCAAACATTTAATGAAGTTCTTTTAGAGTGCCATAAATTAACAAAACCACTTGTTGGTCAAATCAGATTTGCTTTTGGACAGAGCTTTTTGTCATAAATATATTGCAATTAGTACTGCCTTCTAACGCTTTAGCTTGTTATTGGACAGGAAGAAAGAAAATATATTTAAGAAAGAACGTCTTCTCTTAAGGCCAATCTAGCAAGTTTGTGTACAGTCGTTTGATTTAGAAGTAAGGTATGTACTGTAAATCAGTAATTTAATAACTTTTTATGCGGACATATGCAATGGAGCCAAGACAAAGGTAAGAACAGCGGGAGGAGGTTCGTAGTACTTTTCAGTTGAAATGGGGATACATCAGGACATCAGGTATCAGCTCCTAGCCCATTTTTATTTGTCATGGTGATGGATGAACAAACACGGAAAATTCAAGGTGAGGTGCCTTGGTGTATGTTATTTGCGGACGACATTGTTTTGATTGAAGAGACCCGCAACGGAGTTAATGTTAAGCTGGAGGTTTGGAGACAGACTCTAGAGTCTAAAGGGTTTAGGTTGAGCAGAAACAAGACGGAGTACTTGGAGTGCAAGTTCAGTAATGTAGAGCATGAGGCGGCATGGAAGTGAGGCTTGAGACACAGGCCATCCAAAAGAAGGGAAGTTTTAGATATCTTGGATCCATTTTACAAGGAAATGGGGAGATTGACAATGATGTGACATTGTATTGGAGTAGGATGATGAAATGGAAGCTCGCCTCCGGAGTCTTGTGTAATAAGAAGGTGTCACTAAAACTTAAAGACAAGCTCTATAGAGTGGTAGTCAGACCTACTATGTTGTATGGGGCGGAATGTTGGTCGGTCAAGACAGCTCCCGCTCAGAAGATGAAGGTTGCGGAAATGAGGATGTTTCGATGGATGTATGGGCATACTAAGAAAGATAGGATTATAAAGAAAGTTATCCGGGATAAGGTGGAAGTGGCCTCGGTGGAGAACAAGATGCGGGAAGAGAGGCTGAGATGGTTTGGACATATATAGAGGAGATGCAGGGAAGCCCTGTAACACCCCGTACCTTTAACGAAAGTTTTGACCACGATCCTAGACTTAGAACATCAGATAAAGAATGTGGAAATTGAAATTTTTCTGTTCAGTTGTGATATGGTGGTTTACGCCCATGAACAGTGACCGTATTTCAATTTACGACCATGAACAGTGCCCGTAAACTGAAACCAAGAATTTCTGAACATTCTGGAATTTGACATTTTGAGGTCATATGGTTAAATACGGACCGTATTTCACTTTACGGCCCGTATTTCAAAACTTATTTCGAATTTGGGAAAACTTCCTTGATGAAAGTTGTAGAGCATTGAAATACCTTTCCAACGGTATCTTACGGGGGTCAAACGGACATCTGTGCAAGGAGTTATGGCCATTTTACTGAAGCGACACAGTGCAGTCCAAAGTGCAGAATACGGTCCGTAAATCAATTTACGGCCCGTAAACTGACTTTACGACCAGCAGTGTTCAGGTCGTAAATTTCACTTTCACAGAACAATATATATTCGTCCATATCAGTTCAACTCATTATTTTTCATTCCTTCAAACCCTAGAACGACCTCCTACTCTCCTCCAACATCAAGAACACCAAGGTAAGTCCATTCTATTTATTCCAACTCAATTCTAACATATATCCTTGTAATCTAAACAATAAATCATCATTCCTAATATAGGGTTTTCAAGAAAACCCATCTCAAGATTCAAGAATCAAGATTTGGGAAATCTTCTCCAAAATTCAAGTCTTTAATTCAGGTTTTGGAGCAATTAAGGGTTTGCAACATATTTCCTTCCAAAGTGATTCAAGCTAGGTTTTGGGTGTTCTTCAATAGAAAAGTGAATTGTTAAATCTTGTTTAACAAATTAAGGTATGCCTCTTTTGAACATACTCTTTTGATCGATTTTTTTTTATAAACTCTTTGATTTTGATTCGTATGTCTCTTTTGAAAAATCTTATTTTGGAATGCATGACTTCTTTTCTTGAAGGTTCTTTATTGAATAGAAAGGGTGAACTTCTCATACAAAACCCTAATGTATGTCTAAGATTTTAATAATGTTCTTACCCTTATCATTGATAGATTTGACGGGTTAGAATAGAGAAAATGGCATTGAAAGCTCGGTTATGATTTTTGGATATCAAATGATTTGTGGGCTGTTTTGGTATGATTAAATGGATAGAATTAGTTGGATATTGATATAAAATAATTGTTGAGATTGTTGTTGATGTTGTTGTTCTTGAATTTGGAAGTATAAATATTATTCAAGATCCTTTAATGAATGAAAGGAAAAGAAATCTTTTCATGTTCCTTGAACTCTAATTCATGTTTAAATGGTGGTTAATGTGTGTGAGGGGACAAACCCACATTAAACCTAGATTGTAACAAACCCTATATATGTATGTGATATTATGAATGTTTTCCTCTATAAGATATGTTTAATAATGATGGTTAAGGGTTGGTAATGATATTCTCATTGATGATTTAAGACATGGAAATCTTTCGTAAAGAAGTTATACGTTTTCAAACATTGGTCGGAATAACTTATCCTTTCAATCTGGCATAATGCTCCGTAATGATAATTTGACTACAAAGATGATTTCTTTTAGACAAGGTCATGCGTGTGTAGGGTCAAGCCCGCATCGAACCTTACACGAACTATACTACTTTGTGAAACTCGCTTTTCCCCATTATTGGATGATTGAACTTAATCTTCTAAAGGTTAGACCTTCAACTTGTTTTGTTGTAAAATGGGTTTCTTAAACTTGAAATTTGAATAAGATATTTGAATAAGATTCTCAATCGGTGGTAACTTGAAATGCCTCTATTTGGGATGATGACTTGAGAAGTGAGGTTCGGCCCAAAGCCATAATTGATAATTTAGTAATATGACATTATTTGTATTTTTGTTTGTGTTTTTGTAACTGTATGGTAAAGTTGTGTTTGTCCAGAGGACGATTAGCCTCCGTGGTTTCCTAACCAGGAGTATCGATTGATTGATTAGTTTGCCTATGAGTGGCTTGCTTTCTATCTTGTTTCCTGTGAGTGGCTTGTAGTGATATAGAATTCGTAAGTGAAATTCTTGGCATGGTAAATGGTAAAGAGTTAAATTGATATGCCTTTCGTTGATCGATATGTGTAATGAACTTAAATGTTATTGACGGTATGACTGCTTTGAGACAATTGGTGAATCGGCTTCTATGCCATGGACTTTGTTGTTCTGTTTGCCTTGCTATTCGGGAGGAGGAGTAGCCACTATGGATCCTAGTGTATTAATTGCCTTGCCATTCGGGAGGAGGAGTGGCCACTCCCGGGTTCGCTACCTGGGGTGCATTAATGGCCTTGCTATTCGGGAGGAAGAGTAGCCACCGTGAATCTATATTTCGGTGTATTGCGCAGTGTGCCTAGCCATTCGGGAGGATGAGTGGTTACCGGGGATTTCATATCCCGGTGTGTTTATGCCTAGCCATTCGGGAGGATGAGTGGTCACCGAGACTTTATAATTCGGTGTGGTGAGTTGTGACAAGGGAACCCTACGGTCATTCCCTCGATGTGATTGATTCTTGGGCTTGTGTCAGTATGTAAAATATTCGTATATGTGTAATATTCGTAATCTCTCATGGAACCGTTGTTGACAATCATGATCAATTTGAAAGGCATAATTAAAAGTTGTAACTTAACAAAAGACTTCATAATCGATTTTTGATAATTCTTATGGAGATACACATGTTGAATACTTGTTTCTATATTGATTAATGGATTTGTAAACTGTTTAACAAATGATATTGAGAATCACAAAGTGGAATGGCTGTTTTTATGCTATCTTTTTCAGAACTGATTTCTTTATATATTATTATATTTTATTTTCATAATACTTGTTGTCCCCGAGGCACTCACTGAGTACAAAAGTACTCAGGCATACCATTGTTGTTTTTTATGGTATGTTAGGTAACGAAGAAGAGCAGGTTCGTGATACTTTCGACGCTTAATAGGACTTGCTACTGTTGTGGATTTGGTGAGCCCACATCCTTGTTCGTGGGACACTTTCCGTTTCATTTATTATTCTAGATTTCCGGGCTGCGTCCCGAAGTTTGACGATTGTTATGTCTCTTAGAAGCTCCATAGATAGTTGTCAGAATTGTTGGTAGATTGTCAAAAGTCTCGTACGACTTAATGGGTGTTTGCCACGTTGATGGCCATTGCTTATAAAGACTTCCGCTGATTTAATTCATGTGTTACATTTAATTTATAAATTGTTGGAGGCGAATATTGAACCTGGCGGGTTCAAGTATTATTATTATGTCGTTTAGGTTCTTCCGATGTTGTTCATGACGTCGGATGCCGGTCACGTCTAGGGTGGGTTTTGGGGCGTGACAAGCCCCAATGCGGATGTGTGAGAGGTTAGCAATGGATGGTTTCAGGAGAAGTAAAGGCAGGCCGAAGAAGTATTGGGGAGAAGTGATTAGACAGGACATGACGCAGTTGTAGCTTACTGTCACGCCCCGAACCATAGCCTGGGAGTAACACGGCACTCGGTGCCTTACTGCATGTGACCGAGCGAACCACATGGCTTGCTGAATCATCATGAGGCATAACATGAGCAGAATACAACGTGAATGCATGATGAGCCTTTATAAAATGCAATAAGTCATAATACTTAATCAAAATACTTGTTTAAACATGAGTGCGGAAATAACATAAATGAGCCAAAATGGCTATACGACTCCGAAAGTGTGACATGACATAACTGACTTGTCCAGTCTATGAAACCTCTAACATAAGTATGAACATGGAAAACATACTAGCTGGGACAAGGCCCCCAGCATACCTTAGATGCATAGCTAATCATAAAATAAAGAGTTGATTAAACCCCGAATGAGATGGGGCTCACCAATAAGCTAATACGAATGCTGTCTTACTGAGCAGATGCGTCGTCCTGTAAATCAGTACCTGTATCGTGAAATGCAGGCCCCCGGGCAATAAAAGGGGACGTCAGCACATTGAATGTACTGGTATGTAAAGCAACTGAATGAAATAACATGGGACATGAAATAACATAATAAGAACTGAAACTGAAAACCTGGACATGAACATGAGCATGAGCATGGGTATATATATAAAAAACATAAGTAAAACATGATAAGTAGGGAGAGCATTTCATAAACCGACAACATGATATCACCACGTGGGTACGTGGAGTCTGGTACCTCGCCGGACCAGCAGAGCCCCCATACCTTGCCAGGGTATAAGGTGGTAACGTGCCTGATGGATCCATTCAGTGTAAAATTAAGGTATCGTCCTAACTGGGCGGAGCGATCCTTGTCTAACGGTGGCTACATAGTTTTAGGCTATCTGAGCCTTCTCGGTAATTCATGCAACTCCCAAAAACATGAACATAATATAGTTGGATAAGATGCCCATGATTTTCGTGAAATAACTTGTAATCATGATTTCACGAAGTAACTTGTAACATAGCTTGTATCATGGTTTCATGAGATAACTTGTAGCATGGTTTCATGAAATAACTTG